>NC_060256.1:13741455-14044485 GCF_921293095.1 Ischnura elegans
CGATGTTCGTCATTGTGGTTAATTTTGCGTAAGAGGAGCAAAATAAAAATTTCTTTACATGAGAAGTTTGGAAATTTTTTTTTTTATTTAGCATACGTAACGCGTCTTCTTCAGCAGACGTAACTTCGATAGAACGCGTGCAAAGAAGAGCTGCCAGGTAAGTGAAAGGTCGTTACGATAGTCTTGTTAGAGTAACTGACCTCTTAGATAAACTAGGATGGGAATCTCTGTCAGACCGTATATTGAAAAATAGACTAAACCTTTTAGATAAATTCAAGAGCAGTGTCTTTTCTAACGAAGTTACCATATCTTACGGACGCCAACATACTACGGAAGATCAGATCATATAAATAAAATAAGAGAGATAGATTGTAGAACAGACACATTCAGAATGTCATTTTTTCCACGATCAATAAGAGATTATAACGGCAGCGATAGAACTCATAAATAGATTGCATGACTTGTAGTGTAGCCAACTAACCTATGTAAAACTTAATGCATGCTTCCTAATTTTATTATTATTTCTAACAGCATATGGTTGTATAATTTTTAAGTCTACGTGACGTTTTTTGAACGGTGTGGTGTGCATGTGGGATTCCAAATGCATGCTGGTGATTGATCACCCCCTGCCAAACACCCTACAGGTGGCTCGCAGGGTATTATGTAGATGTAATTTTCTACGCCTCAGAAATGGAAATCTACCTTACGGCCATTTAAAAAGTCAAAGAATGGGTAAAATTTCATTTTAAAAAGCTATTTGTAATGAGTAGATATTGTTCTCTCCATAAAAAATATAATGAAATGCATCAATTAAATATTTTACCCGTGACGAGTTGAAGAAGACGACCGTTTCGCTGTTTTAATAGTTTTTTTCGCGAGTCTTTCTTCACTCTTTCGACAGTAGCAGCTAAATTTTTATGTTTAAAAAAATGCTTAGTAATTCATTGTTGTAGTAACGGGGTTCCCACTCTAACTGCATCACAAAATTCAGGTTTTTTTTTCAGGTTTTCACGGTCTAAATGTCATCAAATTCACGGTTTGTAGATAAGGCATTTTAGGCAGAAATATTGATCACGTAACAATCATCGGCCGCACGTTAACTAAAAATGTAACAAACGCAACAGATGCCTTGAATGCAAACGAAGTGCGAATAAAAGTGCTATCTCTCATGAATTCACCTATCGTTAGCAAAATTCAGGTGCGGCTAAAGGGTGTGTGTGGGAAAATGGAGGGTGATAGGGAAGTGAAGAGGTGTCTGATTTTTTGCCAGAGTTAATGTCTTCCAATCGCAGGTTGTCATGGCACAGCCGGACCAATTAATAATTGCGTTTCGAATACACGGGTGTAGATAAATGCGTGGGCAGTATCTGCACGTGACTCGGCTTTGAAACCTGATCGAAAGATAGATTTTTCTTTTAATCCGCCAATTGTAGTTCTACAATCAAGTTTGAGAGATTTCTAAGGTTTCATGGCGAAATTCACGGCTATTTCCAGGTTTTTTCACGGTAGACGAAATTCACGGCTTATTCGCGGTTTTAAGGTTTTCACGGTTGAGTGGGAACCCTGAGTAAAATAAACACTGAGTAAAACGATATATGACACGACCCTATGGAACTTCGGCAGAATTTCACGCAAATGCTAAAAGTTCAGCGTTCTCCCGTTTTTGCGGCGATGGCAGTGCTTCCATATCGCTTTGCGGCGATAGTAGTGGATATTTTTCCACTAAAGGGAAATCAATTTGTGTGAGAGAGGGAACGCGGAAAATTACCACAAGAAAATTATTTTGAAAAAGAAGACTTGAATTACTGCAAACAATTTTCCATTTTATTATGAAACAATTTAAGTCGCTTTGCGGACGCAGCACGAAAGAAAATCGAGATGTTGTCTGGGCATGGATGAGTTTGAGAGAAATAAATGACATCGGCAGAGAAGTATACGATTTATTATATTCTTTGATATGATATTTTTTATGAGCCATTAAAATACTTGGATTAAAGCAAGAGAACCCAAATCTGACAGCCCAGTGAATAAAAAAAACAGTTTTGAATAATACACTACGGAAAAACTTGGGCATCAAATCAAAATTACTGATGATAATAATAATAGTAATGTGATATTTTTCGTAATACAAGTAGTATACAATAAAATAATGAATAAAAGAATTTAACCCTTTTTTTAACCTGATTTTAATCAAGCATAACATAGAAACAGAGAAGGAATATTCACCCCTGGCATTAACAATTACATGAAGATTTCTTAGTAAGTTATGAATACCTTTTTTATCACACTTAACACACTGTTGTTTTTAAGTAAGGAACATTGCTCCCGGTGCACAGTTTCTTTGAAATACCAAAAAATATACCGTTTAGGCTTCGTTCAAACGGCGAAGTACCATTTTAAATTATGCATTAATTACGCGGTATAAAAATTAAAATCCTGGCTAGTTGATAAAATGACACTTCATTTCGTGTTTAACTAAACAATTGGATATATATGTGTGTACTTAGCAATCGATATATGGATGAGCAAATTTACTATCGGAGTCTCTTAGATAATTTACTTTGGAAAATTTGAATTTCATTGGGAAATTTTGGATTACGGAATGATTAAAATCGATTCGACTAAAAAAAAACTAGATGAATTTTCACTTTGAGAGAGTCCTTTAAAAACATTAAATCGGAAGCACCAGTCGGATTACAATAGGAAGTAATCCTATGATCTAAAAGCGAGTAATGCTGGCTGTGAAATTGTAAGGACACTATAGAGGCGAAAGGAAAGTGTGATGACTGGCTAGGTCACATTAAAGGGGAAAGGGACGAGCGAATACCACACTCCTTTCACTCACGGTGAAAATGGCTTATTGGCATTAAATTCCTCGGTGTTTACATTACATCCATTCCCCTCTCAATGAGCTTCAACGCCCTCTCCCACTCATCTGAAACCGTAATACGCTCGCGAAAGGAACCCGACGGAGATATGCTAGTCCTTCAACGCAGGCAACGAACTGCCATCCGAGAGGATAATAATTAAATTTTCCCCGTGCTTTACGAGGTCGCATTTCTCAATGCTATGAGATTATTTGTATTTCCTGAGCCATCAGTGCTTTATTGGATAAATGACGTATTGAGTCTCATGGGTTTTATGTAGGGAAAGTAACCCAGGCACAACATCCACTGATAATAAAAGAAGCGGTATTTTCGTTTGATAAAACGGAAAATTGTCAGCCAATTTATTCCAGCATGAGTTGCCGGCGATGAGCTTCCGACGGTTGTATCTCAACGTATAAAATGGAAATTTTCCTAAAAATCTTAATGTGGAAATTCTAATAATAACGTTCTACGCATTGAAGCAAAATATCCGGGTGATTCTGGGTATTATCCCAGCAATTATCCAAGATCCACACAACATACAGTAGTATTTGCGACCACTGCGTTAATTTCGGTCCGTAAACAAGGAGGACAACGACTTGGTGGGAAGCTAATCCGGAAATGAATGAATTTAGATCCCTAGTATTGGCCAAGGTCTGAAATCGAATTGGATGGCGCGCATATAATCGTAGATCACTCATGCAATCACCATCAAAAAGTAGACCACGCTCCAATTTCTCGAATTATCATGCGCATGATTTATCATCGAAAGGAGATTTTGTTCTGATCAACACGAAGCGGGATTCCAAAAAAAACAACAGGAGGGTATAATCACCATAAATAAGATCGTTTACCACATCAAGCGGACTTAATGGAAGCTGTCAGCCGAGAATGCGTCCCCAGCTTGCGTTCAAGCATAAAGAGAAATGGAAGACCAAAAAAGCTGAAAGTTAATTTTTTCACGCTAAATTTCCGTGATTGCAATACTATATTTGATCTGAAATTGACCTTTAACGAATACGATTATTTTAGAGGGTATTAAAACGTTAATTTGGCACGTAAAAGAACTCGGAACATAAAAATGTCACGTTTTACGTGGCATTCGGAAACCACGGGTGCTGCTGGAATATAAAATGGATAGGAACATTCAATCAATGCGCAATAATGCAGAAGACAACGACTTTGTAGTGCCTCCGATCTGGAAATAAGGGCATTAAGATCCGTGGTATTGACCAAGGACTGAATTTGATAAGGATTCACATGGCACGATTATTATCATAGATCACTCTCGGGATCACGATCATAAAGTAGAACATGCTCCGATTTCATGAACGATCATGCGCATGATTCATCACTCGAAGAAGATTTTTTTCGATTTTCACGAGGCAGGAAACTCTAACGGGGACGATGGGTCGACATGATCACCATAATCAAGTTTGTTTGTCGCAAATAACGGAGGGTAATGGAAGCAGTAAGCAAATAAATATCCCTCAAGAAGAAAATAAAACATTTATAATCTGCTTCCCAAAAAGGAAGAATTTAAAATGTGATACATTTTTTTAAAAGTAAAAATATTGAAGCTTTTCTTTGTAAATAAAAACCACTTCTAGCCATTAAAAAAAAAAACAAAAAAACTAAGTAAACATAGATAGCTCCCGTACATGTATCAAGGGAAATACACGAACAGAAGCAGCAAGTAAATATTTTCACAATACACTTTTGAAGTTACAGCTCAATCTTTTATCTAATGTTGATCTTTAGCGTGTAACATCATTACTCAAGGTATGTATACGTTCGTACGGCATGAAAATGTACGTGGAATATTAACACGTAAAGTTTCACGAAGCTTTTGAAAACCACGGATGGTCAGACGGTGCTAAGGGATAAAATGGGAAGGGATACTCAATCAACGCACAATAACCCAGGAGATAAGAGAATTCGTAGCAACTACGCTCAACACAAGCGGGAATTTAAAGCCCTGATATTTACCAGGGCCTGAAATTGATGTGGATTCATGTGGCACGCTTGTTATCATACATCACTCACGGGATCAAAATGAAAAGAATTTCTCGAATGACCATGTGCATATTTCATCAATCGAAGATTTTTTTCCGATTTACACGAGGCAGGAAAGTTAAAAGCGCATGAGAGGTCGAAATAGTTATCATAATCAAGATCGTTTGTCGCATTGAGCGAACTTAAATGGAAGCAGTCTGCCAAGAATGCCTCCCCGGCTACGATAGCTTGCGCATGCGCGTAGGACATGGGTGTGGATTTGCCCGGTGCTCGGGATGTGTCGCACTTTTGGATTTGGCCGGAGAATCCTCCGGAAGAAATGCGTGACCTCGGGAAGTAGGTACAGATGCCGACACGTGCGCGTAATGGGAGCGCGGTCGCGACACGACACCGTCTCCATGGATACGGTGCCTCGCGAGCGAAGATGGACTTCCTGGCGGAGAGAAGTATTAAATTACCGTGCGCGGGACGAAGCGAGACTAGGATATAGGATCTGTCATCCCAATCTGCTCGAAACATATCAAATGCGCGACTTACGATCCAATCGGATTGGACTTGGTTTTCGTGAAATCACGAAGACGTTATCGTATTCGAGGCGTTACATAACCGGGTACGGTCCATGAAATAGGATTTCATGAGATTGAGACGTGAAAAAATATCCTCGCATAGTGTCAATTCGACTGTACCCGAATTCAGTACCTATCACATCACTAAGACACGCCGTTAATAAGTTGATTGTCAAAGTTAGGAAAAGTGAAAGATTTTTAAAAGATATCACACAACATTTGTCATTGCAAGATCGGTGAAATCCAGCTTTATTTATAAATTTTATTCTTCCAAGGTTCGTTTGAAACCCTAGTCTTTCTTCTTTTTTAAACTTTGTAAAATATAATTACGCCAAAAAATCAGCATTAGGGTTTGAAGCGAGACTAGGAGATAGGATACAGGACCTGTCATCCCAATCTGCTCGAAACATATCAAATTCGCGACTTACGATCCAATCGGATTGGACTTGGTTTTCGCAAAATCACGAAGACGTTATCGTATTCGAAGCGTCACAGAATCGAGTACGGTCCAAGAAATGGGATTTTAAGGAAGAGATGTGACACTATATTCCCTCCAATAGTTCGACAGTATTAAGACCTACCAGAATTCTGTGCGTGAATAAGATGCAGCATATTCAATAATCAAAATATCCGAAAAACTAAAAATAAAAATTGATACAATAATGATTACGAATTTCTTTTTGAATGTGACGTAAAAGGAATGCCAGTGCTAGTCAACTCTAATGAGAGAGACGAGGAAAATATCCTGGTGTAGCGTCAATTGGAATGAATCAAGAATCAGAATTCAGTACCTCAATTCAGTATTCTCGTTACTATGACACGGCTTTAATTGATTGATTGACAAAGTTTGGAAAAGAGAGAGATTGTAAAAAGATTTCATGCTATTATTATTAAACTATTTGACATTTTATATATTAACTATTTGACACTGCAAGCATCGGTGAATACCAGCTTTGTTCATCATTTCTTATGCTTCCAAGGTTCGTTGGAGACCGATGTCTTTCTTTTGTAACGTACGATTACGCCAAAAATTCACCATTTAATTCTACACGAGAGAAATATAATAACTTGAAAATATTTTAAAACTTCTCGTTTTTTCGATTGACTAAAACGACTGAATATTATTTAACTGATGATTTATAGCGACTGTGACTGTGTTTATCCACGTATACATATATTCATATACAGCTTGTGTATAATGTGTTGCCCCTTTACTTTATTGTTGGACGAACATTAAAATCAATAAATTAATACGATGCCATCGGAGAGCACTTGGTTTTCGAAAAAAAAGTTTTCATCGGATTTGTGACGTCACTGAACCGGGTGTGGTCAACGAAATAGGATTATAAGAGAGCGATGTGACACTATATCGCCCATAGCTCGAAAGTAGAAAGGCCTTCCAAAATTCAAGACCTTACACGTCAATCAGACCGAGTATTCACTAAGCCACATATAGCTAAATAATCTAATATATAAAATTGACACAACATTAATCCAAAATATATATTAGAATGTGGCGTTGAAGGAATTCGAGTAGTGAGCAACTCCGTAAATCTACGGGAAACAAATGAAATATGCGACTCGTGATTTAATCGGAAAGGACTTCCTTTTCCCTAGAATCACGAGGGCGTTATCGGATTTGTGACGTCACCGACCCGGGTGTGGTCTGCGATATAAGATTGTTAGAAAAAGAAGTAACATTCGCGGCAACAGATCGACCGTAGTGGAGCCTTCCAGAATACAGTGCCTGACTCGTAATTTTAAAAAATGCATACAGTACGAGAACCACAGCTGTACATAAAAAGTATACCATAAAAAATACAAATCGATCGAAAATTAATTGTATGTAATTAATTAATTTCTCCACAAATAACTCTAAAATTAAAAATCTAGCGGTCAAAAATCTTAACATAAGTTTTACTTGTGCTAATCACGCGCGTACGCGAAATAATGACTGTCGTCGCCATTTTAAAGTTCTCATAAAATCGGAAAATAAATTTATGAAGAAATATAGATGTATAATGCAGATATTAAAAAAAGCGAAATGTAGTGCCTTTTTCATCAAATAGGAAGCAAATTCTACAATAGTTCTCAGTTAACTTCGATTTCAAATGTGACCCAAAATTGATATTGTTCCAGTCAACACTACTAATCGAAAAATCAATAATACGTTCGATAAAAATAAATAAATTTTCTTTCGAAAATTATTCCATCCTTTTTAAATACACTAATCATTTTTTACAACTATGAGCACTGAAAATAATGCACATTAACTCTAAAAGATAAAATAATGATATAAAATCCTAACAGACGAGTTTTTGACGCGAAATTAATAACAGCAAAATTAGGATGATCTGCCCAGTATTGTCACACCTGACGGCTTCATCACTGTGAGCGATGCAAGCTAAAGAGGATATTCATTTTCTGATTGAGGGGAGTGACGGATAAAATAATTTTTTAACGATCCCTCTAACGCGAATGCTTTCATTTGAATTTCCGTGGGGGAAGCGGGCGTGCGGATATACACAGACGTAAGTGACTGAGGTGCAAGGCCTCGATGCAAAACTCTGGGAAGCCGCGATACGTCACGTCGGTATTGATTCCTCCACAGTGAAAGAGCGGGGACAGAGATCCAAGTTGAACGAACGCTAAGTTCGGGGCGGGAAACGATGAGACTACACGCAGACGGAATTACGGATTGACTTACTGTTGCCATTAGAAAAAAACAACAAACCTGATTTCCGGCATCAATATTTATCGATACGGTGCTTGAAAACATTTGCGAAAACAACCAAGTGGGGTATAATATTGTTCTCCGAAGAGGTAACAGGAAATCGCAAGGTCAATGTCCCCCACCAGACTTGGCCAACAGCTCGATAGTGATTCCTACGTGCATTTAATAGGAATGGCTTTTAAACCATTCACAGACTTAAACTTTCCCTCGCTTTGTAAATCACGGAAAATGATCCGTAAGGGAAAAATGTAATAAATAGATTTCACATATGTTAACAGCTAGATAAGCGAATTTTCTCATTGAATTGGCGGTCCTGGACAAAACGCGACGGCGTTCTAAAGGGGCATTAAGGCCGTTTTAGAAGGGGCACGGAATTGCGCAGGTTAGAGCTGCATTAATTTCTAAAATGGCGTGGAATTGCGCGAATGCATGAACGAAATTAGAACAGGGGCTATTTCCCCGTCTCGCATCCACGCATTCTCGCATGTGTTCTAGCAATTCACCGCTTTATACGACGCAATTTTGATTGCGCCTTCGCACGTACGTCAGATTGCGCAATTCCGTGTACCGTGTAAAACGGCCTTTAGTCTATCCTTAGGTGAGGCCGGCTATTTAAATGATACCGCGACCTGTGAGGATGCCGTGACTTGGCGACAGGAGGCCAAATGACTTTAATGCCTTCATCATTCAGGGGCAGCAGCTCTTTCACATACGTGTGAAGTTACAAATAACAGGGGTCGGAAAAGTGATACACATTTCACTACGGGTGTGCTTGCATGTACTTTTACCGATAGTACTGCGATGAGGAAGGCAAGGGGAAACACCCACATCATTTCAGCCAGTAAAGAAGGATGTGAAAGAGAAGGAATATATGGGTGTGAAAAGATAAGCTAGAGATAGTAGAAGAATAGTGTAGATAGCCATGTAAAACCAATCTTAGGAATGTTGACCACTGATGATGATGACGCATAAGAAATAAATTTATTATGCTGGATCTGAATAAAAAAATATTCTTATTCGTAAAAAAATAGGGAGAATTAAGGCTACCAGAATTTTTACCCAATACTTATAAGACATAAGGACCGGGCATTGTATAGAAGATAATTTTCAAGTGATGAGCAAGTCGTGAAAAAATCGTCATCAAAGGCCGGTAGTCGCTTAGCAACGATTTTATCACAATAACCGCGGGAGAATATTAGTTTAACTCCAAAAAAAAGTTTTAGAAACAGCTATCATTCAACTGCAAGCTTTAATTATGAACAAAAATATTTTGTACGGTTAATAACACTAATAAAACTTTTACGCGAAATGTTTTGCATGAGATAAATCCATCAAGAACAGTTAGATGAATGATTATGGCTTGCTTTCTCCCCTCGACCGCAGGGAGCGCCTTCTGACACGTAATCGGAGATGGAACGCCAGGGTGAAAGGGACTTCAGCAAGAGATGAGACTCACTCCACAAATGGCTTCACTCTGACTGTGACCCAAGCCCTATTTAGCACGAAATGTGAAAGGTGTAACAGGCTCGGTGGGCGTTTGAATGCGAAAAGATTATTGCATTATGACGAATCGCGGTCGCCAACACATTCACTTAATAGCCAGAGGCAACAATGACACATGGCCATAGGAATCGATTAATAGGATAAAAAAGGATATGAAGACCTGTTCACCCACGACTTAGCATGTAGGGCCAAATACATGCGCGCTTATTAGGTCGTATCAATTCCGCCTTACTCCTCTAACGCCCTGGCTAATTACTCGTAAAAAAATCACGATCGTCTTGAAATATTCAGGGTACATCGAGGAACGAAATTATTGAAAATAGGGGGTACATCGCGTAATTGTCACCTCCAGGACAATAATCCCTTATCAACGATTTTATCACGATGATCGGCGGTGGCCACAAGATTAACTCAAAACGAACTTTCAAGAATTGCCTTTTATCTCCTCTAAAGACCTGGTTACACGGTACAGTAAAATGTACAACATTCTGTACATTTTTCTTAATGGTTTCCTGTGCAGCTTCTTGTACATTTACAAGGACAAGATCCACGAATAGGTGGTTACACGGTACATTTATTCGAACAATTTCCGAGCATTTTTAAATGCGAATATTAACGGTTTCGTTTGTTTTTCCTCATTATTTCAACATTAGGTGCGTTATACAAACCAATATAAATTCAGGATTGCCGTCAACTTTCAGTAAGAAGACGAAAGCAGCATAGAATCACCTTATTCTTTCCGCCTGATGGTAGGGATTGGAAACGACACGTTCAGTTGTCTTCTTGCTCGTGTTGGTGGTTTCCATAGTTACGTGAGCTAGAATTGTTTTTTTTTAACCTCTTAGATTTTTCTCTACAGGTTTGACCTTCCATTCGTTTCGCCCTTAACTCTCATGATTTGACCCCTGCGCCTCATTGGACTACCCGAACTCCCGATTTTGACCCTCGCTCTGCTTCGAATATTCTCGCGGTTCACATATTCAGCGCCTTTCCAAGAGATCTTTCCTCTAATTGTCTACTCTTACATCTATCATCCAATAGGGTCGTTCTCTCAGACCCAGAATCACAATTCATTAAAAGAATTCGGTATATGGAATTCCATCTTTCATGAGTTTCTGACGACATTACAGTTTAGGTTCATTAAATCGATCATGAAGAAGCTTTCACTGAGGGAAGGAATCGCACACAAATGCGCAATTAACAACGAACCACGCACGGATAATGCGCAAGACCGAGGAGTAGATGAAAAGAGGTGAACCGCTAGGTATGAGTTAGTGACGTCATCAACTTAATTGTAGAAGGGCCGTCGATTTTTCGCCGCGAGTACCTCGAGATTGCGGGCGAATTAACAAAAATCGAAAAAAACGCATGCCTCTTTATTGAGGAATGGCTGAAAAGAGGTGAACCGCTAGGTATGAGTTCGAGACGTCATCGCCTTATATGCCAAAGGGTTAAGTTCATCTATCTTTTGGCGCGAACAACTCGATAAGTAAGCGACTCGTCGTAGAAAATATGAAAAACGCGAGTCTTTTATTTTTAAATTTCTATCACGCTCGAAAATGAAAAAAAAATTCGGTGAAAGAGCATGTTCCCATTGGGTGAAACTCTCCGCGTCACATCCGAAAAAAGTCCACGGGAATAAGGCATTCATTGATCACATCGAGCAAGGGATGGGATCCGGTGAAGTCCCCATTATTTCCAACTTTTCGACACCACGAGTGAAGAAGATCTTGGAAATTTTTCCTTTTTCTCACCTTGCTGCGAAACGTTCCCCGCCCATTAGAGCATTCTCATATCCACTCTAACAATTCTTTCCGGTATTCCTACCAACTCTCGGTCCTCCATTTTCCAGGAGTCGTGAGAGAACTCTTTTGTGCGACGAATTGAAAAACCCTTTCAAACATTCCCGCAGCTGGGGAGAGCGCTGAACCTCACCGCTGGGACTACGGTGAAATTTCGTGGATGCGAAGGAAACAACATCAAATGTCCCCGAACCTCCTCACCCGAGGAAAGGAATTAGCCAGGATTAAATCCTAATTAAACCTTTTTATCTAACTCTATCACTTTCACATTCGAGAGTCAGCACAACAGGATAAAACTGTGATAACACAAAAAAGATCTTTAATAAAGAAAGAAGCAGATGGAATAATTTTGCTTATGGAGCTTCCTCACATGATATTTGGATGAGGCGACCGACAGATGAGGTCATTTGCGCCATGAGGGAAGAGCAGGGAAGAAAAAATGGGGAAAAATCCGGCGTTAGTCTGTCATTAACAGAAGACACCTAGGGGACCACGGGTTAACGTCCCATCCGACGGACGGAGTGCTGCGCTTGATATGTCTCCCACACAGCATTCAAGCATGGATAGGGTAGACTGAATATTTTCTGCCACCGCCAGGATTTGAACCCGAACCCACGCGGTAGGAAGTCAACATCTAGCCACAACAACCCGATCCCCCTCCTTGTGCTTCCAAAAAGCACTCAAACATGCTTTCACTCTTTTCACGGATTCGAAATGACGGGATTCGATTCCGAACCCACAGAATGGGAAGCCAACTCACTAGTCACAACAGAAACCCAAGCACTTTTATCGTCCTCATATCATCCAAAATTCCATTGCCCTTTCCATTGAGTGGTTTTAAATTAATCGAAACAATCAATTTCAGCCATCCTTGATAACAATGGTAATTCAATTTTCTCTGCGCAAATACATGCCATAAATCCATATTTAACGTGAATTTGATTTTCCGCTGCCAGACCGCAAACTATACTAAAAAAATACACCACGAAAAAGATTCAATTTTGCGACTCAGTCTTACAGAGTGATGTATTACACACACCAATGGAAATAACGGTAACAAATCACCGAATGGGAGTCCATAGTTTCTTTTTTGTTTCAAAAAAAACATGCTATCCAATAAATGAGATCTCGGAAAAAAAGACATGCATCGTGATTTTCAATTTCAATAACAATCTGGGTCATTCAATCGAAGAATTAAATCATTTTCAAGAGCGAGGTGAAGCATTGGGGGAGATGAAAAAACAACAAGAATTGAATGTGAAAATATATCCATTTGTTCCACCCCTCCTATCCACCCTAGCACCGCATGTGCGAACATATTGATTAATCACCACGGATACAATAGGACTCTATTGCAGAGGCACAAATTAAGGTTATCCAAAGGTGACAGATGGCGGCTAAAGCTGTAATAATCTCGTAGCGCATCTGCCACGTTCTATGCAAGTGTATGGTAGCAATGAAAAAGTTATAATACATTTAAAAATTAATTTTAATCCTCAAGTTTTTCATTGAAACTAAGAGAAGAAAATAAACCACTCTGAATTAACCCAAAGTTGAAATTTTGCACATAAAAGACTACGTGTTCAAATATCAAAGCCAAAAACGATGGAGGACACACAAATTGGACTAGATAAAAAAAACACTTCAAATATAATGAAGAAGTAAAGACCATGCTAGAATACATAATCAGGCGCGTTTGCCTTAGCGCTAGGAGAAACCAAGAAAATTATATTGAATTCGAATTTTGAAGTTTTAATAGAATTTTTAAGTTGGAAAAAGGGACGAGAACACAGCATTCATGGGCTGAACTACTCGTGGGTAAGCCTTCATATTCAATATGTGGCTTTCATCGGAAGCACAATTCCCTTACATTTAGCTGCATACTTTGTTCCCGAGTCCGTCCCGTTGAAACTTGGTTTTGTCAATTCGGTCACTTTTCAATCGGTTTTCAATTATATCCAAAGCGCGGTGACAGCGTGAAGCAATCCATTAATTCCCAATGTGCACATTAAATTATTTTCACTCGCGAGGTTTAAAAAACCATTAATCAATTCGAGAGATCTCATCTCATAGATATCACCTCAAATATAAATTTCGGCCAACAGACCAGAATTTTAGCTTCATTTTCCCGCGTAATCGCCTCGTGTCAGCGCCGCGAGTTGCGACTTCTGTAAACCCTTTTAAGTGCGCTGTGGGTGACAGTGCAATTTAGCGGCCAACTGGAGGATCTTCCATCGTAATCACGAATATTAGAGGAGAAAATGCTTCACTTGTCCATCACTAAACGTTCTGTCACCCACCGCGCATACAGATAGATCACTAAAGTCGCCATTCTCGTCGCTGAGGGCAGAGTCATTCAAATGTTTACGCAGAAATAAGCGTTAAAAAGGAGCTGTTAATCGAACTGATATTCGCGATGTCCTTCAACATTATTTGACGCGCCGCAGGCGCGATTCAGCTGTACCGATGAACCATATTTCCCTTAACCAGCCAGTTCACAATAGATTAAGTATTTTGCGCCTTTGAATGTGTTGTGTGTGTAGTGTTGGGTTTGTGTGAACGGAAACTTACATCTAAACAATTTTATTTGACATGAATTAGTAAAAAGAATTGTTTAAGTTATTTTTTTAAATTTATTATTATTTTTTTGGTACTTGCTTTTCTTTATTTATTAATTTTTTTATTTCTTTATGGTGTTATTTTCTTTTTTCATTTTGCAAGTAGCAATTATTTTTTATTTTTTTCCTTATGAATTACAATTATTTTTTAATTAAGATATTTTTAAATTATGTTTTACAAGCAGAAATTTAAAAAAAGCACTGACAAAAATTAACTAAGACTACAAGAAGGAAAAGACAAAGGAAAGACTCATAGACGAGTTATTTGTTGAGGCAGTTTGTATGTTGTCAATTCGTGATCTATTAAATTCATATCCTTTCAATCCTGTCCCTCGCGATTGCAAACAATTCATTACAATCGATTTAGTTTTTTCTCGGCGAGCTATGATAATACATAATACTCGGGTTTCTAGCTGGCTAAATTATTGGCTGACGTTTCAATGGAACATTCTTCCATCGATCGCATAGGAGTAATGAGTGTCTTCACTGCTCTGAGGACGATTGAAGAGGGTTCCATCGAAACTTCGTCAGCCAAACATTTTCTCACGCTCTATGCGAAAAATCTACAGAGAAATTGCACAGGCCAACAAAAAATTTTGTTTGAAAACTTTTTTTATTTTAATAGCTGATCTTTATAGATTTTGATGTGCCGAATCCAAACCTGGCCTTCGTTTTTTTGTATCACCCATAGTTTCCAAGCAATATGTATTTAATATTTAGTCTAATACCCCTATACGGTACACAGGGAAATCAATGAAACACTGTGTTACATCATAAAATTGTTTGTATTTACTGTTCACTACATCGTGATAAAATTGTTTGTATTTACTACAGCGTGATAATACAGTTCTCACTTGTCAACTGGAATTGGTCTACATTTTCTTTCCCTTTTTTCCTTGAAGCTTCTTGTGTAGCTATTTCTGCGATGAATCGCTTGCTGAACTTCTCGGTGAAGTACCAACAGTAATCCCCCATTATCTTCGTTCATTAGACCTACTTTTTTATTTTTATTATAACTATAAAAAAAGCTGTAAAATTCTAAAAATATTGCTTGATTTCATAAATGTAACTGTAAAATGTGAATAAATGGTGGGTGATACAACTTTAAAACCATCATATTTGGATTCAGCAACTTAAAAAACATAAGAATAAGGTATTTTCAGTAATAAGTTTTTTTATTGTTGGCCTGTGTTATCATTCGCCTTGACCGAGATTCGAACCCGGATCCCCTGATTTTCGGTCGAGTCCTTTAGCCAGTTTAGCTACCGAGTCGTCATTTCGTCCTGTGGATATTTGTGGGCACAACCGGACAAGGTGGTATGGATTGCTGAGCTTATGATGCCACAAGCAGTCCAAATCGTGAGAACAGCGCCACAGAGGATGAGCAATACCCGGACTTAGAACACACAGAGGTGTCCCCTCTCGACTAGTTTTAAGTATACAGGGACTAGCCACGGTCATAACTTTACGGGAGTCACCCGCTACGCACACATTGTGCGCAGCAGTCCATGCCTCTAAGTGGATTTCTACGGGGGATCCAAGTTCGAATCCCGGTAAAGGCGAATGATTTTTTCTCTCTGGATTTTTCGCACAATTTGTGCATTTCGGGCGACTCCCGTAAAGCTATCACCGTGGCTAATCCCGGTTTACTTAAATAAAAAAAATTCTCACTCGGCAAGAAATCCGAGAATGATTTATTAATTCATCACAAATATCGAGAATACGTGTGTCGCTATGCACTATTAACCGCACTGGGTACATTTCTGAAAACCATTTAAAAGGCGGCCTAAGAGGCAAAATATATGGAGCTAAGACGGCAGGGACTGGAGAATCCTCTATGTAATCTTAGTGATTTTAATACTCGTGGTTCCAACGATTAAAATGGAGAGAGGACGATCATAAAGTAAACTTTCCGCGATGAACACCTAGCGATCGGTTCGCAGCTCCGCGAAATGAAGCGGAACCATGTGGTTAAGAACGCTTGTAATGGTTTTGTTAGAATCAAATCAGAAGGAAGTAATGCTAAGATGCTTACAAAAGCGGTTTCCCCTTTCTTCACAGAGCAGCTTGAAGGATACAGTGCGATTGAAGGAAAATTAAAATGCGGAGAGTTTGTGATCAAATTAAAAGTTCTTACCAACGGAATACCATCCATGTTAGCTCACCCCCAAGCCAAAGGCGTGTGAATTTAACAAAAGCCGTTTACGGGAAACACTCATTTTCCTTCGACAACAAAGTGTTAGAATCAGGGATGGCAATCGAAACTAAACGAATGTCAAAAACAGTAAAATTTCAATAGTTTCGTTTCCGAGAGCGAAATATAGGAACAAAATGAAATGGATTTAAACCCGGAGGTAAACTCTGTGTCGCAACGAAATCTGAGTCAAAACTACTTCGGGTCGAAACTGAACTAAAACTCTGGGACGAAATGAAACGTAGATAATGTTTTGCACCGGAGGGACCACGTGCTTCACCTTCGAACAGTTCAGTTTCGAGTCGAAACTCTCGACCCACACACCGAGCTTGAAGTATGGTTGAAGGGAGAGGCGGTTCACCCTACCGCCTCTTGATTCATGGGGCTTGTCCACTCATAATGCTCAACGCAGTATTAAGTCGCAATATGACGAAGCAAAATGCTTTAACATCTCTACATTCTGGTATGAAATGGGTCGAAACCATTTTCTCTTTTCTCCCTCCACTCAATTCTGGCATCGAAACTTAACTACGAGCAGCGGGGTTTCAATTAATTTAGTTTCGTTCCTGGGAGTAAAGTTTCGTCCCGGGACGAAACAAAAAGCCTTGGTGATTTTAAATTCGTGCGGGAACGAAACTATCATTAATATCGTGGGATATGAACTATCGTGAAATTATCATAAACCTAGGCCTCGCATTTTCCTTTCCTTCCGGGTCGAAGCGAAACATTTTCGTTTCCTTTCACTTGCCATTCCTGGCTAGAATGATGGGTAAATGAGGGAGATGAAGGATGGGAATAGAATTTTAGATAGAATGAAAGGGAGTGGAGTAATTATGAATAGAAGAGGGAAGTACATGAATAAAGGGGAGGCTGCTAAAACGAAGGCTCTGAAGTACTCCATGGAAACCTATATCTTAATCGGCAGAATACTTAATTAATAATAACCTCGCACTTCGGGGATTTCGCGTGGGGTGTCCGAAGGCTTCACCCGAAAGGTTTGAACCCGGGGGCCACGAATATTACAATAGAAGATCCTCCAGTCGGCATCTAAATGTGTCGTCACCCACCGCGCATTTAAATGGGTTTACGAAAGACGCCACCCGTGTCGCTGACAGACAATTTGATCCGAGTTTCACGGGGAAATATAGTACAATTAGGGGTATTATTCGAAATTTTTACACATGATGGTGTGATCTAACAAATGCATTACTTTTCATTGCTATTCTACGCAATGACAAACATTATGCATACTGAAAAATATTGGATCAATGTAGATCGCATAGCACTCATCACCGCGTCACGGACATTTTTGAAAGCCGATTAAAATGCGACCTAAGTGGCAACAGATATCAGCCTTCTATGGGATGGAATTGGGCCTCCTCTGTGCAGTCCCCTTACTGGGGGCCTTCAATCAGCAGCCAAGCTACCCAATACGATACCAAGCTCCCCATCATTCCGAGACTCACACAAGTTGCCCACCAACAAATGTCATTTCTTCGAAAAAAAAAGCCACTGTTTTATCCCCCCGTTATCCCCCTTTCGGTATGTTTTTGAGGAGAGTAGAAAGTGGAGCCTTCACTTCTCCGCGTTGGAAATGACACTGCTTAAATACCTAAACGCCATTATAATGATAAAAAATAGTCTCGTGTCCATTCTTGTCGTACTTAAAATTAATGAAAAAGTTGACGCCGTATGATCACAATGAAGGCAACATAAGATACAGCCATCACGAAGCCCCGAACCCTGGTCTCCTGGGTGGTAGCCGTAAACGTTACCACTACCCCACCTGACCCGCCTACTCAGCGGTGCAATATGATGGAACTATAAGCGGCTTGTGAAAAGTACAGCATGAAAATTAATTAATTACAGCCAAACTAAGGCCCAACGGAACCACTACTAGTTCAGGGATGTGTTCACCATTCCGAAGGCCATAAAAAATACGGCATTGAAAAAGGCGGAGCAAGTTTCGTGGTCTCCCCTTGTCAAGCATAAATGGGATTACTTTCGGCCCACCACGAGTAAAATCCACGCGTCCACGCAGGGCAGAGATACGGCGGCGATTAGTGTTCAGCTTGCCAGCCGCAAAAGGACTCACGCTCGAAGGAAACACAGCGGGCGCCCGGGACTTGGACCTTGACGTGGACTCGGACCACAACAACACGACACCGGAAAAAATTCAGAGTTTAAAAAACTGCCCGCCCACCGCCAGAGACGAGAATGGAATCGGTGACCTTCGGCTGGTGTTCGCGATGCACGGCGGACCGTCGCGACCGTCGCTTCGTCACCGTGGAGACGACGCGTCGTCTCCACGGTGACGAAGCGACGCAGCATTCCTCAAACCGGCCGGCTCGCATCTTGACTACTCAACGGGCCACGCGGACGAAGTATACAAACACCACGTGAACATTACAATGGAGGATTCTCCATTCGGCCGCTAAAAGTGTTGCCGTCCACTAATTGTGTTCATTCGTTATTCCATTGTCATGAAGAATGAAAGCATTACCTCCATTGCCTATAGAATATAACCATGTTGGTAATTGTTTATATATTGAAAGAGCCAATGGGTTTTATAACAAAAGCAAGCACAATCAGTTTATCGTGATTTTAATGTATTTTAAATGTATGTAATCCGAATGAAATATTTGTAAATTTTGATGTTTTGTTAAAAGAATTTTCTACCGCTATTTTGTGACGAATCACCAACATACAGCAGTTAGAGCCAAATATTTTGTAAGCATAATGAAAGATGATTTGCAATTTTCCACAAATATTTTTGTGGAAAATTGCAAATCATCTTTCATTATGTATCAATTCCTGTCCATCTCGCTTGATTCCTCGAATTTTATATTTTGTAAGCATTGAGTTATTATTATAGGGTTTGTGTAAAATTCCATTCCGGCCGCGTAAACGGCCGTGAAATTCTCAAAATATGGAAAATGGGAAAATTCCCTTGTTCCGAGAATAGATCCACAGACCTTTGAATTTCGGGACGATAACGCAGACCACTACGGTATCCAGGGCCCTTGATTCCCATGACAATGGTACCGACGTTCATAGATGTTAACACATATAGTGCTGGTCGCTAATATATGAGCCTCTGAAAAATCCGGCCATTTAGAATAAATTCATATACTTTTTTTTAGACAGTAGCAGAAAATATATACTAATTACGAAGAGTAATTCAATAAAAATAAGCTTTGTTCTCATTTATAAATGATTTTAATAAATTTTTTGCGGATTTTTAATATATGAAAGTAACTATGAAAAAATACTGTTTCCGAAAAATAAAACAAGTTGAAACAATTGATTTGCAGCCATGAAGTGCATTATCATTTTTTATATGTTCGATATGGAATATTTTATTCAAAGAAATCATAAAAAATGTTGTTTCACGTACTAGGCAATTTTCAGATATATTACTGTTGTAAGACGCATTTTATGTCCGTGGCACGCAGTGTTAAGGCACTCGCGGTCCATCAAGGATAGCAACGAGAGGAAGGACCTCATAAAGCCACACCTGTTGAGAGTCTCAAACCTGCGCTAGAGCCGCACACAGCGGTAATGCGTAATATTTTAATCCTGCACATATACTTGAACAGCCCGTGTACAAAATGTCGAGAGAAATTCATTTACCCTCAGGAAAAGACCCGAATAAATCACTGGACCAATATGCAGGGAAAGCACCAGCACAAAAAATCGAGTTGGCATGAAAGATATAAACTTTGATAGTTGAAACCTTTTCATAAGATGCGACCGTTTTATTCATTAAGACAAGCGATGCGTGAAACCGGCATACAACGGTTAAAAGTTGGAATAAATAATAAAAATATCTGGATTGCACAGTCTCCTCTACCACTATCGAGTTTAATAAATTTTAATATCAAGAGTAGCAGGAAAAATTTCGGGGGTTAAGGCGGGTTTCATTTACGGAAGGGGTGTATTTCAAAGGGTTTACTTCTTCGAAACGTATCTTCAAAACATTTTCGCGGGGTTTGACTCTCTAAACTTCCGCTATTCGCCACGATATTGACACGACACACGATACGATAATATGATTAATACGACATTTAGATAAAATACGATATGAAGATAACTTACGATATTGAGATAAATACAATACCAGGGTTCCCACTCTACCTGAACAATGAAATTCACGGCTTTTTCCAGGTTTTCACGGTTATTTTTCACGTTTTCACGGTTTTTTTTAAGGTTTTCACGGTCTCAACTTTGCTAAATTCACGGTCCGTTAATAAGCCAACAATAAGAAAATCACTGGCCGTATATCAACAGAAAATTAACGTACGCGAAAAACGCCGTGAATGTTAACGCCACAATGAAAAGTCATATCTGTTATGACGTGATCTATCGTTTGCAAAATTCAGGGCCGACTAAAGGACCAGCCCAACCGCGCTCTTGCCCGGACGCCGAATACCCTTCGGACCTTCTTCCGTCCGGACACTCGAGGTCCTTTTTTAATTCCTTGCTGAGAGATTGTTTTTTGCGCACGTTGTTGTTACTGCACAGTAACCGAATTTCCCCCACCCCAATATTTCTTATTTAACGGAAAATATTTTATTTAAATTGTTTATAGAATATAATAAATTGATTCTTTCTTATTCAGCGGAAAATATTTTATGAAAATTGTTAATAGAACATAATACATCGAGAAACAATTTCATACACCGTATTAGCACGAATCTAAGACGAACACGATTCTAAGACTACCCTACTTTTTTGGAACTCCACTAGGGGACAATTTTTCTTTATTAATAACGATACGATTATAAAATGAATGCGGAAAAACGATCAATGCTTAATTTTGTTTTTGCTAGATTGCCTATGTCCCAGGAAACGCAGGATTTTGGCGAGTGATTAAGAAATTCATTAAAGGTTTCAAAACAATATTTTAGATAATAACAGGAATAGTAGTACTTTATCAAGATACATACGTCATATTGTTGATTCGACCCATGTCTCTTTCAAAATTCTGAATGTTTGCTCTCCACTCGGCATTTACACTGCTATTATGGATTTCAGTCAGATGTAAAAATTCTTATCCATCAAACACCATTTCCAGTACACGTATTCACGAGAGCAATGTGCATGTTGTGCCTAAAACAACCGCATTCGCCGGTGCAGTGACTGGTTGTGAGATGGATCACGAAGGCCAAAAATAGTCAATTACT
Organism: Ischnura elegans; assembly: GCF_921293095.1. Classification (NCBI taxonomy): domain Eukaryota; kingdom Metazoa; phylum Arthropoda; class Insecta; order Odonata; family Coenagrionidae; genus Ischnura; species Ischnura elegans. The sequence continues at coordinate 13,762,942 of NC_060256.1, forward strand.
TGAATTGTTCCTGTCTAATGAATATATTTTTAATATAATTGAGGTAGTGTGTAAAGCGCGAACAAGGTTGCGTTAATCGTCAGTGGCACGCCCACCTGGATCTTCGCCTTCATATCTCTACTTGTTTTCTCCAGGTAGCTCACTCTACCCCCACCCCTAACGTCATGTGCTAGCGGACAACCCAAGGCGCTCTGCAATATTCACGCGCATCTAGCCCGGATTCTTTTCTTCATGTTCAATTATTTTCAGTCCATCTCTTAAAGTTCTCAATAGTTTCTTCGGAGGGGCCATGGTCGGAAGACGACTAAAATTAAACTAGTGAAAATGACTTTATTAAACCCACATGGAAAACACTCGGTGGTTCGAAGTCCAGCCACCCCGGAAAGTAGGGAACCACTCGTACCAGGTGAAGTTCGGAACTGATGCTATCGCGTACGGGGGTACGCAGAGCACACAGCAGAGGGCGAAGCGTGACCATATGACTGCGCCATGAAATTTTTTACCCTAAAGATGCCCATTCTTTTCTAATTAGCGTAGCGCCAGATGATCAGATGAATTCGGATTGTTAGTAGGGAGAAACAAAAATCCTGAGAAGATATCCCTTCGTCAGTAACTCTGAGAAGTGAGACTACTAGTAGTAGTATAGCTCGTAAATTGATAACTGATAACAACCTGGTATCATGTTTTCGGAACAAAATGCCGAATTAACTGCCGTAAGCTCAGCTACGAGGATATCGCGTTTCGCCAAAAATCACCATCGTATTTTTCCACCTATTTCCTTGCTTAAAATACGTCATGTGTGGTCTCGTTTTTTTTAACGTGCAAATTACTAACATTTCAATCTAATAAAAGCATAATAGCAATTACTGAATATCATTGTTAGACACCTTTTGGGCTAATAGGTGATTCATGCAGCAGTTGACCTCCATAAACTGGGAACTTCGAAGCAGTAGGTTGAAAAAAGGTCAGTTGGTGAGAAGAGGGGGGGAGCGCGAAACACGTTTCTATTGTTCTCGTGTAACTCGATATTTTTTTCGAAGCTAAGGTCTTCGTAATAAGATCCCTGCGAGAGTTGGGACCTGTTTTTATTTTGAAGAAGAGGAAAGCGTCAGAAGGGGGGAGGCGAATGGTGAATGGAGGGGGATAAAGGTTCTTGGGAAATGCGCTAATGTTACTTTCCCACGGCACTGAGCTTCTCCCAATGGTAGTTCCATCTCTTGGGGAGGATTCCAACTACGTGCTTGTCGTTATTAGCCATAAATTACACATTGTATTTATTTCGTCTCATTTTCGTCAAACGATGGATGCGGGAAAATTCTGAGTCGGAACCGCGATCTTCAAACGATCAATGCGAGAAACGATACTTCGGGGAACGATAGATGCGGGAAAAAATTAAATTGTCTATAAGGAACTTTATTTGGGACCAGAAACGGCGAACGATCAATGCGGGAACGATAGATCGAGGTTCCACCGTATAACTTTCTTTTGAAAGCGGCAGTGTAATGACTTCTTTTCTCTGCTATCGTAATACTCTGAAACCAAAACTGAATCGATCTCTCTAATCAGAGGCAAATCATGTTCCCTTCTTACCGTTTCTCTGGGAAAAATGGAACGACTATGTAGCATAATTAATCGTAGAGGGCGTAACTTGGTGGAAATCCATAATATCACGAATACAAGGATCAAGGAAATAGCAAAGTTCTTGATCCTTGTATTCGTGAGACTATGCAGCAGTTTATATCGCGACGGCATTGAGGCTTTAACGACACAAACAAACGGCATTACCTTAGATAGCACAAAGCGGAGGAACTGGATCACCACCGACAGTAAATAACTCCACACAAACTTTCCGGTTGCGACGTAAAACTGGCAAGTTCCAGGTCGACGCATGCGACAATTGTGTAATGCTGTGCCATAAGCGGAAATCTTCTCTCGTTTTCAGGGCCGCAATGCGCGAGAATTAGTAACGTCACGCCGAAAGCTCACTGTCACCCGGTTCAAACGCAGGGAGCGTAGTGTCCACAGCGCATGGCAGGTTGTCAAGGCTAGCGGTCTTCCAGTCATAGAATTGAGGGTGTTGAATAAACGTTCAAATTTTTCGACACAATGGCCATCTAGATTTAGTTTCGAAAGTGGTCGCTGCAGCCAGTGGGAAGGCTAATTGGGTGGAAGGGGGACTAAGCAGTGACCGAGGGAGGGGAAACCAAGCCATTTGAGGAAAGTAAACAAGCTGATGAGAAGTGGTGTCATATTTCAGGAGGGGGAGAGAAAAGGCCTGCGCTGGGGAAAGATGTTTTTTTCTTCAGGCAACATTCGTTCCCACGCTTTTCTGACCCATGCGACCGCATGCGACGATGTTCGCCACAATGAATAGAAGTGCGCTAGCTACGAACGAAGATGAAAATTTCTGGGAAGGTATTATCATAGAGTAAGTATATAAGAATATACTTACTCTATGGTATTATTATCAAGATTGAGAGATTTTTAAGGTTTTAAGACGAAATTCACGGCTATTTCCCGGTTTTTTCACGGTAGAGGAAATTCACGGCTAATTCACGGTTTTAAGGTTTTCACGGTTGAGTGGGAACCCTGCAATACTGAGATTATATACGATATTGAGATGATATAAGATATTGAGATAAATACAATTTAAGTATACCGGAACTAGCCACGGTGATTACTTTACGGAGTCACCCGCAATGCACAAATTGTGCGAAAAATCCACAGAGGAAAAATCATTCGCCTTGACCGGGATTCGAACCCGGATCCCTCGATTTCCGGCCGAGTGCTTTAGCCAGTTAAAGCTACCGAGGCCTCATTCTCCCCTGCAAAAATCGAGGGATCTGGGTTCGAATCCCGGCCACGGTTAATGATTTTTTTCCTCTGTGGAATTTTCGCACGATAAATACAATATTGATATTATATACGATATTGAGATAACGTTGTAACGTAAAAGCCTCACGTAATATACCACGGAAAAAGGTCAGTTGGAGAGGAAGTGATACGTCCTCTTAAGATTTTAGAATTCCCCCGGGTAACGATAACGAAGGTAACGATCGGACAGCCCGCAGCACACCTGCTCCCCTTCGCACCACCTTGGTGCCTTTGGGGTCCCACCCGCCCACTCACTGTGACTGCGCCAGAATTTACGGCCACCAATTAGACGGGAATACTCACTAACAGTCCCTCCCCCTCCACCGTTTTCTCAAGGATGGGGGAACCACTAGCCTGGCTGAGGTCATGGCGAAGAGAGCGACACGAACGTTGGTCGCAGCAAGAGGCGTCAGTTTACAGTTGCATCCTATTCAGCGTGTGGGAGTTGTCATGTAACGAGGAGTGCACAACTGAAAACAGCAGACTGGTCCTTTGTCTTAAACAAGATTGCGACGCTCACTGAAGTACTCGGAGAGGCCTGAATCACAAGATGATTTTTTCCATGCCTTCCCAGCGGTGATTCCAGCGAATCCTCACGGAATAATGACCGTATCACGCAATCATTTTCCGCGATGGAAATCCCATCCCTTCTTACATCACGCGGCAAGGCCCTTATTCCACCGCTGAATCCATCGCTGGTAGCGTCTTTTAGCCAATAACAATTCACGGCCGCTAACAGCGATTCTAATGCCGCAATAAGATTTTCATTGAATAAAAGATTTAAATACGGAAAGTGACCGGACAAGTGATGGATAAAAGGCCGGTAGGAATGACCGTATGATTCAGGAAATGATGGGTCAAGCGATCACTCTTTTGGTCCCCTAAAACCTATAGCTGGAGCCATCACTCTAAGGGAGTATTAAAGGAAAATAGAGATGGCACTTTTCCACAGGTTTATTTAAAGTACGACGCGTTTCAACCGTTAGGTCATTATCAAGTACAATGAGGATTAATTGGTCACGGAGCTGTATTTATACAAAACTGATGGGTGGCAGGTTGGTGGGTGCCATCTCTATTTTCTATTAATACTTACAGGATGTCATTCCACAACATTTCGTCTGCTTCTGTTACTTTTACTCTAAGGGACGGAAAAATTATCACGTGATTCATACTTTAGATGCTTGTTGGTGGTATATACTTACCATTTGAAGAGGAATTAAAATGGAAACAGAGAATTAGGAATGAGACACAGGAAATCATTTCACGTCGATTTCCACGGCAGTATTAATCTTCTATTGAAATTTCTGATACTTTAGAATAGACGTAGAGTATAACAATCATCATCAATAACATTTTCAAAATTATAAACGAGTTATTTTGTGATTCAGCTAACACCCAGTTGAAATTTTTGAACACGCAGTACTTGTGCATGCATGGACGTTGCAATGTAATTGAAAAATATTGAGCTTCGTATTTCCTCGCTTCCATTTCTCACTGCCGCACACGAAGTCATTTTCTGAAATTACTTTCCACGAGTAAAGCATTTACTCTTAAAGAGAATTAAACTGCGGGCAACGAGCCTTCCCGGACAAACTAACGCATAAATCTAGCTTTCTAGAGATCTACTTGGTACCATGCCTGAAGATGGTCTAGAAGCAGCGATGGCAAATGAAACATAAGTCAACACCAGTAACTTTTCAATAGTTTCGTTCTCGGGGGAGAAATGTAGAAACGAAATTACATGAATTTAAGCCCGGGGAGCTGAACTCAGGGTCGAAACGAAATCGGAGTCAAAACTACTTCGGGTAGTAACTAAACTAAAAACTCTGGGACGAAACGAAACACAGATAATGTTTCGCACCGGAGGGACCACGTGCTTCAACTTCGAACAGTTTAGTTTCGACTCATACACCGAATACAGTGCATGGTTGAGTGAAGTAGGGGTTCGGCCTACCGCCATTAGATGCATGAGGCGCTCATATCTTTACCACTAACAGGAGAACGGTGAACGCAAACTGGCCATTCGATATTTAAGCTCAATGTTTTAACTCGCATGCCAAACGTAATGAGTCGAAACTATTCCCTCTTTTCCCCATCCACTCAATTTCTGGGATCGAAACTTAACTGTGAGCAGCGGAGTTTCGATTAATTTATTTTCGTTCCCGGGGGAGTAAAGTTTTGTCCCGGGTCGAAACTAAACTCCTTGGTGATTTTAATTTCGTGCAGGAACGAAACTAAACCCTGGCCTCGTACTTCCGTTTCGCTTCCCTTGCCATCTCTGGTAATAAGTGCCTACTCCTGCATTTCTTGTTAGCCGAAAGTTGAGAGTAGCGACGTAACTTCTGGAACGACGATATGACAAAAACACTTCTAGTATGCCTGTTCCCAAATGGTATCTATAAGTATAAATAGGAAACCTACAATGCACAAATTCTCTTAACCCAGGAGAGGGCGCGCGGCAAATATAGCATTATAAGGCGCGTGGGGTGTCATTAAGAAAATATCTTTTTTCTCTTTCCTTGGAATGATCTAGTTATGCTGTGTTCTTTTTAAAATGACACAGTCTTAGGACACTCACTTAGGTCACTCTTAGGACTACTCTACCGGTTCACGGATATATCCAGTATTAAGGCACTCCAATCCTACTTCTCAACCATAGTTCTTCCGGTGATCAACTATTTCTCCCCAATTTGGTCAATGTCTGCCCCCACTAATCTTGCCACCCTTAACAGTGTTACAACTTTTTTTGCAAAAATTGTAAAATTTAGAAACCCAAATCTCTGCGAGTCACCTACTAGTGCAGTTTTATCCTCTTTATCCGTCCCTAGTCTATCCCTTCTCCGACTTCAATCAGCCATCAAATTCATTTATAATACCCTTAACTCCCACTTCGACAGTCCTGACATTGTTTCCTTCCTCAACATAAGAGTACCATCCCGCCACGCCCGATCTACCTCTTTACTCCACATTCATACACCCAGGCTATCTGTAATTAAGCGCTCACTTTTCCATAGACTTTCTTTTCTAATAAATTCTCTCCCCGGTGATATTAATCCGTTTGCTCTGACGCTTGAAAATTTTACTCACCTCGCTTCAACATATTTATCGCATAAATGACTAGATAGCTGGATAAATGTTCGTTGTTTTCTTTTATTCTATTCAAATTTGTTATAAATAATTATTATTTAATTATTTAATATTTGTTGTTATAAGTTCTTTAAATTGGCAGTCTTGCTGTATAAGTACCTCTTCATTAAAATAAAATAAAAAAATAAAATAAAAAATAGGTCCACCAAATTAGATTTATAATAATAATAATTCTTATTAAATAAAGAATAACCATGGGGTGATATACACCCCGCGCGCCCTTTACCCGGTTAAGCGTTCCACCTTCTTTGCTACAACGCTGGGGAGAAATCCTGAGCCAATGCTTAAATGGATACCACCTCTTTACTACAGAATCAACAAACAGATCACGCTCTTTATTTGAATTCTGTGCCGGGACCCCTATAACATATCTCATTTACGCGAACGTCATCAACTGGAGAGCAGGCTGCAAAATTAGATTGCCAAGCGACGAAACGACCATTTACCGAGAAACCCGTACAAACGCGGTCCCTAAAGGGCCTCCCATCTGAACTTGAGCAGTTGAGCGCACAATAAACATTGGCGGCTCTACGGTAAAGTAAATAGGATTAAGAAATGAGAGGAAGGTTACTCCCTGGATGAAAATAAAATGAATCTGTTATTTCGCCGTAGTTATGCGACACCTAGAATATGGCGCTTTGCGTTTTAGATTCGTCATGAATGCATAATAAGTGCTAAACGGAACACAATGGAAATCCCAAGGTGAATTTAAAAAGGCTTTTATGAGACTCTCTTCAATGATAGACTCGAAAGAAGAATCACGGTGGAAAAAAGACTGACAAATAACACGCTCAGCTAAGATTACGTGACCTCAAAACATGCAGGTTAGTTAAGAGTTAAAAAAAATAATTTAATTTTTACACTGTGAAAATACTCCTAAAACTTGAATATTCAACGAGTTAACCATAAATTTGAGAGAAGGCATATCTAATGGTTGAAATGTTAACCAAGTTGTTATTGGAATTTTGGAGTAACTTGGTATACTTCCTCAGTTTTCTTCCCTTTAACTACTCTTTGTGTAAACTTTAACGTTGAAAAGAGTGTAAAAACAATAAATGCTGTTACCGTTAACGATCTGAAAGAAAATAGATAAAACGTACACAAAAGAAAGAAATCTAAGGAAATATACTTTTTCTTCCTTAGCGGTTAGCATTTCAAGCATTAGGATTTTCGTATAACTTATTATATTTCCTCAGTTTCCTAGCCTTTACCTTATCATTAAATTTGATCGTTATATATGCTCACGGTAGAGGCAATTCATTTTTTCAAGAACCTTACGTTACAAAACAATTACTAAAATCAAAAGCTTACCATTTCAAGCACAAAACAGGCTATTAATGTCATCATTATTGTTGAAATTCGCTCTCCACTTCAACGTTTACCCAGAAACATATACATCAATATAATAACCTGCGAGCCACCTCAAGAGTGTTTGGCAGGGGGTGAGCATACACCGACATGCAACATGCAAAATGCTATGAACGATGGCTGATCGTCGTGAAATTTCATTGAATAAATTAAGGACGTCTTCCCAGTGACAGTGATGTAATGAGGCAAAGGGAGGTCAAATTTAGATGGACTGAACGAGGTCTTCCCTAAAATCAAATAATGATTCAGAGTGAAAACTTGGCACGATATACAGTGATAATAATTATTTCATACATACTCGGATACTTCATGCTAGGGGTTGAGGAGAAGGAAACAGCTAGTGCTCTTACCTGAAAAAAGAAAGAAAATTGGATTATAAATCAACACAAAACTGCATAGGAGCTTTTTCATTTATTTCATTAAATTTTTACACACAATCGTCTAAAATTGCAAATACCGCGCCACATATCACCTATAGCATCTGTGGATCTTTTTGAGGGACACGTAAAACCTCACTATGCTTCTGGATCAGGTAAGATAGGATAATATAAAAGATATTTTTTCCAAACGGATATGCACGAGAATCAGTTTTCCCTAAATTAATTGAAAGAATAAAATGAATGCTAGGTGGGACTCGGTAATAAACTCAGTACTTAGTTTCCCCTTTTTATAAACGGCTGGTGATCTAACACCCTACGCCACACGTCTATTGAGAAGACTTGCGGGGTTTATGACCAAGATTACCTTTCCACTGTTCCTTTTAAATTTTTCTAATTGAGAGAAATTATGACTACTGCAGATTTATTTTCTTAAAGAAGGTACCATTCAAGAAATAGTTCTTGTGCATTTGGAGCACATACACCCATGCGACGATAACAGAAATTAAACTAAATCAGGTGTCTGTTCTTCAACCTCGCGATGGACAGGCGAACGTAAAATTTTCGGTAAAATGGAGTGATTAACCATTCAGTAATCTATTAAGCGGTCTATCAAGGCAAAATTCAAATTAAAACATGGAATGATTAAGATTAACTAGCTAGCTTGGCCGGAATAAATTAAACAACCCAAAAAGAATCAGTGTATCTAATAGTAAAACTTCAAAGGTATATATAATGAAAAAATACACAATGGGGAGGTTCCCTCAATCCAAAATGGCAATTCATTTAAATAATTAGGAGATGAAAGATAAAGTACGATAAAGTACGATACGACGATAAACAAGTATTCGTCTATTCAGCCATTCTATAGTAAGTTTAAAGCAGCAAAACGCGAAAGTTGCCGTCCAGTTTTCATGAGTCAGCGAAGTCATTAGAGCTCTGGTTCATTCACTCGTTCGAGGACAACCTTTCATTGAGAAAAGGGATAGCTCACAAGAATGTACAAGGAGGAGATTGGGTTGCAAAGGATAAATCGATAAAATGGATTTTTCGCAAAGCATCAAAGATTTCTTTCGACTATTAAAGTCGATTGCGGATTAAGAGGCAAGTATCAGTTCGATTGGATTCATCAGGAAGACGCTTACTCCTTCCAAATAGCCTTGACGGCAGCTTGGTTGACAAATGACTCATGAACGAGCTCCGCTTCCGGGTGAGTCTCACACAATAACTTCTGCCTGCTTGGTCATTTTCGAAACCGATCCAGACGAAAACTATCAATTGTTCCAACGAAAAAGAAAAATCAACACCTTTAGACTATTGAGAAATTACTAAATGCCGTACGCGGATAAGAATAGACCCCGTCCTTCGACATAACGGCCATGTGACTCGAGCATCATCCAAACTAACGTCTAACGTGTTTCACAAAACAATGGGCTTGGAGAGATCAAGAAGCCATTCCAAACCAAAGATTGGGGCTTCGATAACGGGGACGCACTTCGAATTGAATACACCAAATTCTTCGAGAGAGCGTTAAATTGTTTTGAAAAAATTCAGAGACACTGGTAATAAAGTTTGTATTTATTAATCGCTAGTTAAAAATTTTATTATTTATAATAACGATACTTTTCCAAACTAAAATGATATATTAAGATTTTTGAATTTAAGATGAGTAACAGCTCAGACTGATATACGTTCCAATATTTATTTCGTGAATTAGTACATCCCACGCTTCAAGAATTGAAACCAAGAAGGATAGCGATAAAACCAGGCCTAATAAACATATTAAAAGTAAAATATATATAAACAAGACGTGTGTGAAAACTTAAGTATTTAATACCTTCCGTATAATAACTACATATAATGGAATTAATCATCAAGGACATTGCACGGAACATCATACAAGGCACATTGCACGGAAGTTAATATAAACACAGTTATGCGACGGTGCCTAATAGTTGAAGACAAATTGAGAATAAGAGAAGATAAAGATAAACTTCAACCAAATATTTACCGATAAAATATCATTTTGGAGAAACATGACAATACCGTGACATCGAAGTTCTTAATTTCCCTAAAAATTGTTTCTTTCGACATCTGCCGTTTACTTGAAAGTACAATGGGTGAACGTACAGCGAAATTTTTCCTAAAAAAAAAACTGGTGACATTAAAAAAAACATAAATATGCTTTAATGACAGCAAGGAACCCAGGCATGAGTAAATTTGATTGATTCTGCCCGTTCTGCGGACTAAAAATAACTATGCACATAATACTAACCCGCACTAAAAACTATTTCTTTGTCACTGAAGCATAAATAATTACAATCATACGTGATCCAGGAAATAAACACCAAAAATATTATTCGATGCAGCCTAATTATGAACTTAATAAGCACATAACATGTATATATTCATATAATCGACTGCCTCCGACAATCCTTAACCTTGAGGAGATAAGAATTAGATCTTCCATTGATTTCCTCAACTATCATTTATCATTCGCGACCATGGTCAACCGGGAAGGTCACAGCCGGATGGCGGGGGTCACGAAACGAAATCATGGTCCAGAAAATAAAACCATGAGGAAATATGTGCAACTGGTTCCTTTATATCTCAATTAGTCTCAACTAGAAACATAGATAAATGAAGTCATTTCTCGAAAAGAACAGAGAATATTCTACGTAAGTAAGTAATTCTAATTTATTCTCATTGCTTCTTTTTACACAGCGCAGAAATTATGATATAGATCACGAAACATAATTTAAATTCCCAACGAAAAAGTAATACGCCGGTCGGACTTCAACATACACGAGGAAATCAATTCACGCCACGCCAGTCACGCCAGTATGTATCGACAAATTGAAATAAAAATACAACTACTTATTATTTCTTATTAAATGAAATAAAATAACTTTGTTTTATTCCACACATCTAATGTTATCATCAGGTGATCACCTCACGATAACACTAGATGTTGAAACCCGGGTCGTGCTATTTAAAATAAGGTGTGGAATAAAACAAAGTTATTTTATTTCATTCAATAATGAGGCAATTCCACAAAATAACGCCTGAGACCGTGTCTTATGCTTTTATTTCATTATTTCATGTACCTCCATGTTCATTCTTATTCTTTATATTACTCTTCTACATCTACAAATTACCCTGCGAGCCACCTCTTGGGTGTTTGGCAGGGGGTGATCAATCACCAGCATGCAGCATGCATTTGGACTCCCACATGCACACCACACCGTCCAAGAAACGTCCCGTATAATAACAAACTATACTACTATATGCTGTTAGAAATAGATTATAGAATAGAAATTCAGAAACATGCAGTAAGTTTTACATAGGTTAGTAGGCTACACTACAAGTCATGCAATCTATTTACGCGTTCTATTGCTGCCGTTATAATCTCTTATTGATCGTGGAAAAAATGGCATTCGGAATCTGTCTATTCTGCAATCTATCTCTCTTATTTTATTTATATGATCTGATCTTCCGCAGTACGTTGGCGTCCGCAAGATATGGTTAACTTCGTCAGAAAAGACACTGCTCTTGAATTTATCTAAAAGGTTTAGTCTATTTTTCAATCTACGGTCCGACAGAGATTCCCATCCGAGTTTATGTAAGAGGTCAGTTACACTAACAAGACTATCGTAACGACCTTTCACATACCTGGCAGCTCTTCTTTGCACGCGTTCTAACTCTGTTATTAAGCCTTTTTCATGAGGGTCCCAAACACTGGCAGCGTATTCCAAATGTGGCTCTTCCTCGATATTGTACTAATAATATTTCTTTCAAATTTTCTGAAGGTTTCTTCATCCTGAATTATAATGTATCTTCATCTCTCAGCTCCATACAACGTGTCACTCCGGCTTCATTAACGCATCAGCTTCAGTCAGCACGTGAAACCTTGACTGTAACGTCTTTAGGGAGAATTGGATCGCGGCGCAAACGCTATCGATTGCACCCACGACAGTTCAACTCAAATTCGAGGAAATTCTCGCATGCAGTCGATACGAAATGGGGCAACGGCATCAAACTCTCGGTCTGTTTGCCCAACGCGTCTGTTGTGTCTGTGAGTGCGTGCGAATGTGACGCAACGGGGGAGCTTCCGACTGTCAAGGCCTTCACGAGACCAGCCCCAGTCGATCCACGCAAATATCAAGTCCACGGGAGAACCGAAAAAATGAACTCGGGCAGGATGCTCGCATCGTAGTTGATTTCTCTCTCCCTGACTCCACCCCAACCAAAAACCAGTAGCCTGCTGAAGGATACTGCTTAGCGGGGGGCCAATTCCATCCCGTATGAGGCTGATTTCTGTTGCCGCTTCGGTCGCATTTTAATCGGTTTTCAAAAACGTCAGCGGCGCGGTGAAAAAAACCACGCGATCCACTTTTTTTCCAATATTTTGCAGTATAACGTTTGCCATTGCGGTGATTAGCAGTGGAAAGTATTGAATTTGATGTATCACATCATCAGGTGTATAAATTTCAGTTAATACCATTATTATACCTTATTTCTCCGTGAAACTCGGATCAATTTGTCCGTCAGCGACATGAGTGGCGACTTTAGTAAACTCATTTAAATGCGCGGAGGCTGGCAACTCATTTCGAGGCCGAAGATCTTCTTTTGCAATATTCGTGATACTACTGACGATTTATCCTCTAAAAATAACGTGCCCTGACGGACTGATTCACATACTCATCCACGCACAGCCCAAAACACCGAATCAACAACCATGAAAATTTAATTTAATAGTTCTTGTGTGACGCAAAGCCGCTCTGAGATTGGGTTTTTACGAGAAACAATTTTAGGACGAAAACTACTCTTCATATATTTACTTTAAGATACATAGTGAATAGCAGCGGATCCAGGATAGTGACAAGGGTGGCCTAATGGCCTCTCCACTTCTGTATTCCACAACTGAACAAAATTATTATTTTTTCTGGTGTAAATTGGATACCCAACGGAGCGATAGTCCCCAAGCCCCTTTCTGGATCCGTCACTGGTCGTAAAGGAGAAAAGAACTACAAAATACGCACATAGTCGAGAGTAAAATGATTTGACTACAAAGCATCTCTTTACTTCTAAATTATTAGCGTAGGTTGTTTACGGGTAGTATGGAAGATAACTGGTTCCAAATCCCGAATAGGAAATTTTTACACGCTCATGGCATATTCCGTGGGGAGTTCTACCCTCCCCATTCCAAACTAGCCTAAAGGCTGTTTTACACGGTACACGGAATTGCGCAATCTGACGTACGTGCGAAGGAGCAATCAAAATTGCGTCGTGTAAGGCGGTGAATTGCTAGAACACATGTGAGAATGCGTGGATGCGAGACGGCAAAATAGCCCCTGTTCTAATTTCGTTCATGCATTCGCGCAGTTCCACGCCATTTTAGAAATTAATGCAGCTCTAGCCTGCGCAATTCCGTGCCCCATGTAAAACGGCCTTAAAGGTAGAAGCACACAGAGGTAGAAGAGATTCAGTCTGAACATTTTATGCCCTCTCGTGGGTTAAATAGCCATCTCGTGACCAGATGATAAAACCCAAACAGAAACAATATTTTTGTCTGAATTTTCACTGGAGGATTTTTTTTGACATGGAGGGCAAATATGATGCAAAAGGAGAGATAGGGGAAAGACGAAAATAGAAACGTAATTCACGTGCGATACACCAAAACTGCCTCTCATGAACAAGACGGATGAGTTCTCATGACGAGGTAACTGCTGTTTACATCCCACGATTCTTCCCTCGTAACTGTCACTTTTTGCGAACAGGCCTTTCGATTAAATTGATGAAACTTTTCGTAATTCAATAGGCCACAAAGGACGCTAACGAGAGCGTTTCTCCATGAAATCTCTACTCACCCTCACCATTCTCGCGACAAGAATTAATCGCTATATAAAAGAAAAATGATCGTCTCTTTGAAATGCTAACGGAGGAAAAGCAAAATATCAACTTTCTGGTGAAAATGTCCCCGTCCTTCCTCATTTCCGAAATATACGCGACCGAATATTCCACATTAAAGTGAGTTTACTCAGACAGAAACATACGACTTTAAAACTTGTCATTTGATACAACACGACTGAGAAAATTGAAATTCACCAATCGAATCCAATTAATTTCAATCTTGGTCCACAGCAATATTATTACAAAATTATACATCATGTATTTTCGACGTAGGTATAATAAAGAACAGAAATGGAAATGAAACAAACAAATTAACTTACCATCACGAAGTCGGTAGAAGTAAATAATCACACGCTACTAGCTAATACTGAACAAAAACGATTAAAAAGCGAAATAACTATCCAATCACATCAAATTCCAAAAATAAAAACTATTACAACACATTTCCGAGTACAAGGAACTTATTAATGCCGGTATTGCAGTTGAAATAAGGCATGAAAAATTTCCCAATAATTACTAACTCGGCAAGAAGCGTTTTGCTATACTACAATGTAATTAGATGTCCCCATGTGTCCAAAATCCTCATGACTATAAAGGCTATTTAAATCCAGCTTTATTTTAGTTGAAAACGCCAGTTTAGAGCCGTATTTACTCAATGCATTTAACCGTGCATATACGTGGCAGGAGAAATGCTCGGATAGATTCAAGAAATTAGAACGGGCTATTTCCTGGACACGAACACGTGCATTAGCGTTAGTCTGGGTGTTTACACGGCGCAATTTTGATGGTTAACGTGTTTATGCATTCTACCAACGCATGAAAACGTATCGTGTAAACACGCCTTGAAATACGGTTTCAACTACGTTTTTCATAACCAACTGGCTTATCCATACACGTCAAGATAGCATTTTTTCGTTTTTGCGATACTTTCACGATCCCAGGGGTCATTCCGGGCGATGCGATGGAAGACTATTCATCAAATCGTAACCTGTTTCCACCATCCCTCAGCAAAATCGGTCAATCATCGACGAATTTCAAATGCTCTACCATATCCCACCGTAAGTACTCAATGACAAGACATCACACGATCAACTTCTATTTGAACTGCTTTCCCTTTGGGAACAGCAAAAAGCAAGACTCGTGCCCTTTTTTTGTACGTAATTTCTTCGCTCCAGTTCTATTTTCCGCGGTATGCGAGACAAAATACTGCTGCGAAGTAGGTTAAATGTAACATCAGGTGAATAACAAGAATGAAATACCTCTGCACCAAGCCATAAATATATACTTATATCAGAAATTTACGTAAATTATGTGTGTTTTTCCCTTCATAATAAGAGAGGAACTATTCTATAGTCATCAAAGTTGCATACAGCAGAATCACATTTTAAGTAAAAGAACAAAAACAGATTAAAAAATTCATGAAAAAAAAATTAAAAACTATTACAGCAACAGAAATAACCATTTACACCCAACAGCTATTGTAGGATCTTGACCTGCGCGCATACTGAGAATATATTTAATCATATCCTAGCGTACTGCTTAACTTAAATGCACCCGAAGTAAGTATCACCATAAATATGATATACTTGCATCATAATTTACGTAAATTACGCATGTATTTTCCCTGGCGCAACTCTAAAATAAGAGAGCAACGGAATTATTTGTATCCTATATTTTTTATACAAGATAAAATCTGACTGATAGCAAAATAGGTAGGCAGATAGGATTGAACAAATATGATTAGCCCTTAAAGCAGACATTGACGATGACCGTGTTTGAAATCACGCCTGAAGAAAAAAAACTGGATTGTAAAGATAAAAATATACGATAAGAGGGAGGAGTAAGATTCAGGAAATAATAATATTTAATTGGAAGGTGAATACTCAATGAACACACATGGTTTTTACAAAGTAGTTTAGAAAAAATATTTCCTACTTTATATAATGATAATCGCTAAAATGGAAAAAATTGGATACTGTTATGTTTGCATAAAATTCCCAATGTTCTTGCTGAGTCTCTGATGCAGCTCACCAAAACAACTTTTGAAATAAAATACGTAACCGACAAATGAGTTTTAAAAAGATAAGGAAAAAGAAATCCATTTCCAATGATTTCCAACAGCACAATGAAAGATAAAAACCCAAAATTCTAAAAACGAGGACCAAACATGATAAATCCGTAATCCAGACCTTGATAACACCCGCGTTTGATAGCGCCGCTGAAGAAAAAACTGGACAGCGGGATTATATGAATTTGATAAGAGGGAGGAGTTGGAAGGTGAATAGTCTGCATGAATACACAAGGTATTTACCTACAAAATTAAGATTGATTGTATGATTTAAAAGGTAACAGTAATGAATTATACTAACGGTAACTCCGGTTTACTATTAACGGTAAACTATTCCGTGAAATACAAATGTATTTGTCGGTGAAATATTATTCCAACCGGAAAGCACATAGCGAGACCAGCAAGGGATTAAGATTAAGGCGACAGAAATACGACGAATCGTGTAATAGTAAATTTACGTTATATACCGGAACTAATGAACCTCGTTACGTCTCAGCTGACGTTTCCATGGCGTCAATTTGTAAACGTAGCGAAATGAATGCGTCACGAAAGATTCGCCTTATACGGAGAGAGACAAAGTTTATCAACCGCTGCACTAGACGCCACACGACGCCCTTGTAACGGCATTCCCGGTATGGCAGGAAAAGAAACACACGGAGCGCATGCGTTATCCGGCCAAGAACTAACCGATCGTATATCCTATCTTTCAGGTACACTCACATTACTATCGGATAAAGGAATCACACTCATTACCCAGCAAATGCTTCAATTAAACTCTATCCCACAGATTCATAGTACCGAAATCCCAAATGAAGTCACCGAACGACTCATACTGCCAACTTATTAGTCTTCCGATTTAAAATATGCCGTTTCCGGTGTAATTTGGAGGAAATCTTTGATATTTAACATTATAAAAGTATTTGTCTACTTCCAAAATTCTTCATTTCAACCGACCGGGGTTTCGGCACATAGTGCCATTTTTAACCTTGAAGAAGTAGATAAGTACTTTCATGATATTAAATTCCTCCGATTATTGCGCTCGTATGAATGCATTTTATACGATTTTAGCACGCTGAATAGTCATTGATGCGCCATTTATGAGTTTCCTAAAATCGCACATAACATTTAAGTGGTAAAAAGTAAAAATTCTCCGAATTAATGCTCGGTTCTTTGACCGATGATTGAAATTCCATCATCCGACGCATTAAAATAAATTCTCCGAGTAAGAGTAAAAATTAAGTTTTGCCAATTCACGGCGAGGAGACAAGAACATTTCCTTGTGCAATGATCGATTGACGACGCCAATTGCAATGGACGCATTGTCAAAATTCCTTACTAAATGGTGTTCAAGAGCTACACCCGGATTCAACCCCGGAGTCATACCAAACAAATGAAGTGGTCAGCAGCCTAAAAAAAACTACGCCACAAAGACGCAAAAGTAACAGGATATAATTTAAGACGCATAGAGCGTTGTGCTACACGCCTAAACAAAGAAAGAAATACGATTAAGGAATGGAGACAGGACAAGGTGACTAGAGAAAATGCAGGTACCACATTCTATGAAAAATACCGTAAAAAATAGGGGTACTAAATTAAATAGAGCCAGTGGCGGATCCAGTAGAGAGACAAAGGGTGCCGGGGGGGCCAAGTGAAGGTCCTGGGGGGGTAACCTCCCAGCAGAAGTGGGGGTCCGAACAGATGTACCATTTTATCTAATTTAATTTGGATGCGAAAAGGGGGGACTATATCTACTCCCTGGATCCGCCACTGTCTAAAGCTAATCATTTTAAGCCACATGTACACAGTAACAGTAAACCAGCTACTCGAGCATTTTTCTAAAATCATACTTCATGATCACATACTTATAGTTATTGATATGATCATGTTTCCAGACAATAAATATATTTCGTGTTGCAACAAGGAATACAATTGGTTGGAAATAATTGTGTTACATTGGTATCTCAGTACGTGAGCACTCACGAAAGCCGATTGGATAAATGCAAGAATTCACTTGTCAAAGAAGGAGATTCACACTTAAATCCCAAGCCGTCCATAAATAAATCCAAGCTATGATAAAACGTACAGTATCGTCAAAAATCGATTTATTTGGATTAACAAGTATTCCACGATAAACCGATTAAAAAAATTGATGTTTTGAGGCATAAATATCTTCATTTACTACAAAATTTATGGTCATTGATGACAATACAATCAACAGATTGGAGACCTCAAAGTGAGATAGTTAAGTTTCCCAACCAGATGCTATCTCAAATATGGAACGATAAATTATATCATATGATATCGTTATTAGAATACGCGAGAGATTACCATATGATAAAACGGCAATAAAACATATTTTACTAGACGACCCGATTCTCACGACTCGGTGTTTGCTGGTTTATTTTGATTAACATTACCAACTTAGAGAGGAAGGATTCACCTATAAAACTTATGGCCTCGATAAAATATTCTCAGATCATTACGTTTAATTTCCAAGTGGCTTCAAATATTCACTTATAATTTTCCTGAGTCGTACCATAAAATATTTGAGTAGCTGTTGGGCATACGACAGCAACTTATCTTTGGTCATGTGAAACCTTTGCCTACATATATATACTCAATTAAAGTATACTTTTAGTATAACCATGTCGTAAAAAAATAAGGAAATAAAATAATCGAAATTTTCTTTAAAAGATAACATTTAATACTATTTACACTATAATGGTACACCAACATGACATGAATTCCATACTGCCATAAAAAGGCGCATGCAAATTAAGCGTGAAAGTGTGATTCCAACCGTGTAGATGAGGTCACAAAAAAAATTTAAACCTCAATCGCAGAAAGCGACACTTTCCCAAGCTAAGCTATGTTAAATTATAGGCTGATCAACTAATGCATTACCTGATTCTTTGATTAAATATATAAACTCGTTAAATAAAATATATACAAATTCATTAAAGTATTTTTGCTTAAACAAGAAGGCAGTTCACTAAATTACGACAAAAAGTATCCATTTTTCTTAATATAAGTAATTATGCCAGCCTTAACTTTGTGGAATTTTGCAGTGATAATAATTGAAATACTTCTGTTTTAGCCCACTAACACTCAATACAATCTGTTCTCCGAGTAGATGGCACTAGGTGTTGCAACCCGGGTCAGTGATGGAACTGACTTTTTGTGGATTAAAACGGATTCATTTTAATTATGAACATTTTTATTAGGTGATTTAAATACAAAATTAACTACAACACTTTACCTGAAAATATTTCGTCACAGGTAAAATTTATTTGATCATCCAATAGCTGACACTTGGAGTTGGAACCCGGATCGGTGCTTGCAATAACTTTTAGTGGGCTAACCAATTTATTTCAACTTAGATTTTTTTATTGAAAGCTTTAAATACCTAAAAAAATGTTATCTAGATTCACCAAAGGATCTCAATTCATCACAGGTAAAATTTACTGATAATAGGGCATCCAAGAGAATCGAGTATTAAAGCTGTTTTTCTACCGGGGTTGTCGTGACAATGCACAGTGGTATCGCACGTACACACAGGAGAGGGGACGAGTGCAATAAATCGACATGACCGACAGACAATCGTTTCAGCCGGCGATAACCCGTGCACGGGCAGAGCAGAAGAGGCTCTTCTCTTGCGCCACTGTCACACTGAACGAAGCGAGCGAATGCGATCAGCCGAGAGGAGTTGTTGAACCGCATTCAGAGCATAACGAGGGAAGGAAAAAATTGCTTTCAGCGCTTGCAGGAGGCATTTCTCCCACACAGAGAACAGAAAGCTTTATCTCTTAATCGCCGTGGATGAATCAAGAGGGAATTTCCTTCTGAGAAAAACAGTCGCAAGGCTGCACTGAAGTTCGCATAGAGTGAAGTTCGCAAGCTATCCTGATTGAGACTCCAATGCAGAGAGAACCAGCCGCATCTACGATTACAACCAAGTCATTCAACAACGAGGTTATTCCTCTATTAAGCACCTATTAAATCACCTAGGTAGTTTTGAGACGATATTATAATGACCAGCCATTCAGCATCATGTTAACAGATATATCCCACTGACACAGTAATTGCAGGTTATTGTACTACTGTCGCAATAGATCTAGATGATGAACCGCTCAGTAAATACTCAATTCTATATTTCAATGACTTCGCTGTAACCGTAGATGCGATTTGTGCATGCAGCGATGGAGTCTCCATTATTCCATACATTAACTCTTGAGGCACTTAGCACAATTCTTGAGGCACTTAGCACAATTTTAAGTGGGCAGTGCCATCCCCACGTATGTGATTCGGAAGTTAATTATTCATTAAACATCGCGATAACAACCACATACTCCATCAGCTCTTCATAACAATCACAAAACGCTACTAAATAAAACAATCATTTGGTATACTGGGGTCCACTGGCATAGTATCTGTGAAACAGCGTCATTACGTGATAATATCATAAAAATAACATGAAACATACAAGTTGCATTTTTTAATGCTACTTCCGTAAGCAGAATTGATGGGAAGGTAAGCGTGGGGTGAGTTACGAGGCTTGAGTTGAATAATGTTTAAAATGATGAAGTATGTATATGAAGAGCCGTTGATTGGTCAGTCGGCGAGAAGGAGGGTTACAGTTGGTGGCGGATACGTCAGATGAACGGTGCGAGGAATATGGCATAAAAATGTATGCCAAAAACACTAAAAGAATGGTTTTGTAAAATATCGCAAAGAATGAGAAGCTTAGTACACAAGTAGATGGGCACGCAAAAAAAATGCTGTAATGAATAGGAAATAACTAATTTGGGGATCGTAATGAAAGAGTTTAAAGAAAGCCTAGAAAATAATCTTATATTGTTTGGTACAGGAGTATAACACATTGCGGTGTGTAAACGTGGGTGCTCATGAGAGAGGACGAGGGAAAGTCCATCAATATATGGGTGTGGAGAAGAATGGAGAGAAGTCAACTTTTCCGGGAGAAATATCGTAGAGCAGCATAGTGAAAAAAGACACAAAGATATCGTACTGTCAACATATTTTTTTTCAAAACTATACGACGCGCGTTTCAATAACTCCATGACAAATGACCTCAAGCCAATTGAAACACCTAATGTAGAGTTTTGAAATTAAAAAAGTAGGCATCACGATATCTTTTCGTATTTTTTTATAATGAAGAGGGTGAAGCGGAAGAGGAGGATGAGGAGCGACAAAGTGCTAGACATGGTGGGCGAGAAGAGAAACTATATGAGGCAACGATATTGGATTTTGATGGAGCAAGTACTAAGCGGGAAGAGGATTCTAGAAGCCGGGTTAGAGGGTGAGCGGGATGTTCGGTGAGCGGGAAAGGGGGAGGAAGAAAATAGGACTTTTAAAAGATATGAAAGGGAATGAGCCTCACTGGGAATTGAGGAGATAAGTTCAAGTTCGGGAGGGGGGGCAATTCAAGATTTTCCCTAATTGCTCCGTGTAAACTAGAGATAGGCGCCACCGACTAAGCTGAACACAATTCATGTTTCTCGAAGAATCTACTCGGAACTGGAATAAACTAAAAAATAAATACTGAATATTTGATTTTATCTTCTGTACATCCAGATCGTCGGAAATCAGTTAAGGATTTTGGTCGCTATTTTGGGGAGAAAGCCCATTAATTTCTGCGGCGCCTTGGCGGTATTCACTGACTCCTAACGACAATGCGTAATGGGTCTGGTAAGAGAAGAGAAGCGGCTTTCAAATATTCATCAAACATTTTTCAACATTGTTAGTTTAGCTTTTGAAATAAAATCTTACATGGAGAGCCATCAAAAAGGTCACAATCTTTTCAATTTTTCCATATATTACGGGGGCAACCACCCGTTGATCAATTTTTAACCCGCAAAAAATCAATTTCTAATAATAAGCGACTCATTCGCGCCGTAGAGACCGCCAGGATTATGTTTGCGGCGCCATAGAATTTTTACTGTCGGCGCCCAACTGGAGGGTCGGTTTAAGCAGTAAGCACAGTACGCGGCCGCGAAGGACGCCCAGCAGAAGGAGGCGTCTAAGCGCTCCGTCCAATGTTCCATACTAATTAAACAAGGATTAGAATTTTTTCTGAGGTTCTCTTTCAAATGATAGGTTATGAAATGATATTTTCTCATCAACGTAGAGTCGTGAAATAAAATTTGGGTATTAAGCATGGAGAACACAGCTATCGCTACTCGAATAAAATCATTTTAATCCTTCCAATGCACAAGGGTGCCGACTTACAAAAAATATTGGGGGGGGTGTAAACCGGGGAGCTTGCCCCGGTAAATTTTATAAGTAGTGAATTTTAAGTTTTTAAGCATTTTAGAAGAGTCGTATGATCAATATTAAAACCATGATCACTCGAATCTCGATATCTGGACATTCCGGGAAAAATCGACAAGCCTTACACATTTTTTCCTCACATCTGTGGCGAGTTTTTGGGGGGGGGGGGCTCGGTCCCCCTCAGGCCCCATGGAGTCGGCGCCACTGCCAATGCGTCATGTTTCATGAAATATGAATTATTCATGTATACTATGAATGTTTTAACATTATTAAGCTTTCAAAATAATTATATTGCTCCTCTAAATAGTGCTAAAATTATGAAAATCCTATGACGAGATTCACTCATCGTTGAGCGGTTTGGCATCGAAAGTTCATGACGAGCTAGACTCTTCATTACAGCGCAGGGGTTAAAGGTTGAGGATTTTGATGAGGGGGGCGGAATGTTATTCGCTTACACTAGAAAAAAGTCTAGAACCGGCCCTGCACCCCTTCGGCCGGTTCTGGTGTAAACCAACATTAAGCGGCAGAATGACTTTTTTTAAATTTCCACCAAAACTCGCCTTCACCGCTCGAGTCCGCTCATATTTTAGCTCGCGTCCAGCAGCCCGTTTCAGAGTCGGAGTCGAAGTCAAGAGAAACCCTCGAGTCAAATGGAGCGTTAAAAGTTCCCACTTTCCCGTGCCGCCCGAACGGAATTCAATCGCGCGAAAATAATCCGACGTCGCGGACGGAACGCAAACGAGTCCACGGGGACGACCGAGCGGACGGTCGACAGGTGTATTGGGTCTCGATCCGAGTGTTCGGAAATTACACGATCGATTTCAGCCGCCGGGTCATGAAACGGCGTCCATTTTCGTCGCAAATCTCGCGGGACACATCGATCTGGTCCTCGGGGCCGAGACTTGAAGAACAAGCTTTGCCACCAAATCGCCTTCCGCGCCGAGCCGCGTGCAACAGAATAAAGACGAATAAGTCCACGACTTTGAAGGAACGCTCATTTAAGGTGGCTCCGAATAGGGAAAGGGAAAACGACAGGAGATTTCAATTCTAGGAGGTTTCAAAATACACCTTTTTTCATTATGTCCTATCGTACTGACTCCTGGGGAAAAACAGGATTTCAAGGAAACAGGCCGCATCCATACATGCATGGCTTAAGTGGCATCATGCATCAAAAATGGTAACTTAATTCATGTACCTTGAAATTTTCAAAATACATCCTCCTTATTAGGATCTATTTAATGCCGTCTAAAATTATGAGTTTTCCCCTGCCATGTAATTTCGAAAACTGATTTAAAAAACGCAAATATTTATATATATTTGTATGGCTAAGGTATCTTTGATCATAAAAAGTGTTGCGACGGCATCTATGAGAAATAAATACCTGACTGAAAACAAACATCGATACCGATTGCCTTTTAAGTATGGAAAAGATTGCTACGCCTGCAAGCTAAGAACCAATGAAAAATTCATTTAAAGAGCAGAGAAAATTCAATAATCAAACTGCGCATGAAATATACAAGAGAATTTAATTTAAACGATGAAGTAAACAAGCAAAGAGCTTCCATTACCAGTAATGTCTCATTTATCAACGTCACTCAGCACAATTAAGTTATTTGAATGATTACCTTACCTTTTTAAGGAGCAGCATTTTCTAATCAGCAAATAGAGGAATGTTTTTCCATCCTCAGGAGTAAAGGGAACCTAACTTGTGGCCATTGCACAACGCTATTCAAGCATTAGTGAGCGGTAAATACAGTGAAAAGCTGATAAGAGCGTTTTATAATAATAAATAATTGAAAACTCGTATGCCAGTTATTTCTCATTGTAAAAAGCAGCCAGTGGACAGTAATGAAATTTGGATGATGAAAAAACGAATAAATACTAAAAACTACACGACGATGTGGTATCGTGAAACCACAAGCAAATTTCCAAATTATAAACATTAAGTATAAATGTATGGAGGGTTTCAAAGGCTTCGCCTCGATTTGAACGCAGGGCTCTCCCAGTCCGCAATCCAGCGTACGACTACACCATCGAATAACATTACATTTTCCCACACCAAGACTAAGTATGTACCGACGAACACAAAGCCGAATGACTACGCGAGCTAAAGGACTTCCAAAAAATCAGGGGCTAGTTTTTCTTGAGCATGAGAAATTAATAATTTGAAAATTACCGCGATAGCTGTCAAAGTTCTGTCGCGAGAGTTTTTGTCACGCCTTTCGGTTGTAGTGGCATCAACAAGATGTCTCCCATCGCTCTTAAACCAATAGGGTGGTTTCCTATTATTTTTTTATTTCCTAAATCGAAAGATTATTACTCCTGGAGTACGCAAGATGCTAGCAGGTAGCCGAGTACCCTGCTAGCTGGTAGCGCTTGGCTTAAATGAGGATTATTAATACCTTATCAAACGAAGAAAACTTTCCGACCTTAGCCAGTTTTAATAGGTGATTATTAAGAGATGTTTCCCTGAGCTCTGTGCCTCATGCATGCATTGGTAATCTTAGACGATGTATAACTCCTATCTACTCGTATAGAAACTAGGTCCCTATTGAGGACTATACCGGACAAGATGATCTGGGACTACTGAGCATATTAAGCCACAAGCATTTCAAGTGGTGGGTAATGCGACACAGCCGGATAGCTACGCCCGAACTTTGAACACTATAAGAGGCGTTCGCTCTTGACTAATTTAAGTATACTGGGACTAGCCACGGTACACTAACATAACCCAACTAGCAAAAAATTTAACTTCAGGCTCTAGGAAACAAATATTACACTAATACAATAATGCTAACGGAGGTAAAATTTGCAAATGAGAGGCAGGTAAACGTAACGTACCTGATCTACTCTACTCACCCTGAATATTTCAACATACAGGTATTAGCGTCAGTGTTAAACAAGCAAGGCATCGAGAAATCAAACAGGAAAAGTGGGAAAGATACGTAAGGACAAGAAGAGCAGCTGAAGATGACAGTAAAGAGACAACGGACGTACTTCATCCTCGGACACTCAAGTACGTGCTAAACGATTGTCATGAAATGTTAGACAAACTCTCAGCCGCAGGACGGATAGAGCGACTGCACAAGTCAGAAAGTGCGCTGGGATATTCGCCAATAAATTAACGCCTACTCGAGACATGAGAAAAGACCTCACGCGAGAATCACTTGGGCACACCGTCGAACGCGGTTAAGGGAGCACGATGAGATGCTGCTTCAAAAGTTCGCTTCGACGCGTCTTCCCAGCGACTGTGTCCGATGCACGACAGACAGCGGTGGGACACATCTCGACGGCCGAGGTACGGATTTAAGGAGAGGAATTATACATGCTTAGTAGAGCCCATTTTTATACAAATGACTAAAAAGTCTTCTCGTAATAATTTTTCTACGTAAAAATCAGCTAACGGACTGATGTAACACTAATTGATAACCGAAAAAAACCAATAAACACCAAAAGGAGACACGATATAGATAAATCCCTGTGTGTGCGCAAGAAGTGGAAATGCTTGAATAAAAATTATCAATTTCCTTTCCACACAAACATCGCATTACACTGTCACCGGAAACATATGTCAATTTTTTTTCTTTGTTAACTGGCTGGTTGGGGTGAGTCTTACTCACCGTAATAGCTAATTGTAAACGCGCCTTCGGCGCGGCCAAACTCATGAGAGGTTCAAGAGGATTTTCTGTTTTTGCTAGATGAGCAGTAACCGATCGGAAAACGTCAAGCACATGAAGGGAAAAGAACACAATTTGACATTGTTCAAAAGTTATATCGGCAGGTACAGCTATGAAAAAATAGTTTTGCCATCATTCTCTAGGCTACCAACCACTCTGAGCTTCTTCAATAATAAAATTAGGTAAAAATAATTACCAATCGTTTCAACCACCACCGCCAGAGGTCTGTCAAAAAATCTAGTGTACAGCCCAGGAGAATTGGAGTCCAGGTTACTTAACAATTTACCAATTACCAAAAGCCACAAGTGTCATATTTTCATACATTACTTTCGCTGTAATTTGTCTTTCGTGATTATTTAAAGCATGCATAATTCTTCTATGAGTGTTTAACAGAACTCACTGAACTTGCCCTCATTAAAACTTAAATTTTCCAGGCACCCGCCGTGCTCGTTAAAAAATGGTTAATTATTCTAAGAGTGAACGACCCAATTGATAAATATCGATTTATTGTTTTCGACCCCTTTCGCCGTCAACGTACACCTTCGACTGTCGTTATCCACTGAAATTTGATAAATAAGTTCCGCTCAAACTGAGAATATTCGTGGCCATTAGCTTTATGTCTGGAGTCTTCGCTACGAGCAATTCGGATGAAGTTCAAACTTCACACTGTGACTCAAGTGAAGAAAATAATGCATGTTAATGTTCAATTGAGTGTTTACATCACCAGCACGATGCGGCTAGTCACCAAGAACGCGTTATAGATTGCATCGTTAGCCGTCAACTCAATGCTGCAACTGCATGAACTATTGCTGTTCAGACCATGAAGGATACATGTTGTAGGCATAACCTGCACCGCAGAAGAAAGTATGCAATCATATATCAGGGGATTATTCAAATCGTAAAATTATCTCCCCTGAAGATCGCTAATAAAATAATCATATTGGCATCAAAGACTTTTTGCAAGTCTTTACAGAAGCGCAGCTTAATTTTTTGTATTCAGAAAAATCGAATTCCGATTTTCCTGACGAAACCAACGGGAATATAGGAAAGATCTCAATCGCTTTTAAACTTCCATTTATGATTTTCCAATAAAAATCCTTGTAGTATACTCAGTAGCTTCATTTCCTTCGTACTTTCGCATTTTAATTACTGTTAACTTCGACGCCGCTTCCAGATAAAAGAACTCGACCAATTGATCCAACTTTCCCAATCCAGGATAAAAGAAAGGCACGTGAAACCAATAGCGGATGGAAACTTTCTCAATTAAAGACCTCCGTCTTCCATAGCCAATTCAATTAAGCGTATATAATCCTCATTACAGAGAAAGGCATTTCCTTTCTTAAAGTTCAGAACCCGTCCCCAACATGAATCTTAAAAACTTAATCACGGAAAAACATGATGAAATAAGACTATCCATTGGTTTCTTTCCAATTTGATTAGGAACTTGGCGCAGGAAGTCCTTAAAGCTGGATAGAGCTGCCATTTACATTAACTGGTAAAACAAATGCTCCCCAAAGTAACCAAGAATTCGCGTGGTAACTTATTACAGGATGGAAAAAATACGTAATATTACTACTCCGAAATTATAGCAGTAAGTCTATGAGATATTAGTAAATGCAAGCGACAGTAAAAGTCAATTCATTTGAATTGAAAAAATAAAACCACGGAACCAAGAATTGCTAAACAAAAAACATAAGAACTGATTTACCCATATTCTGTGTACCCAATTTTGGTTATCTATCCCATGGATGTCGTCAATAATGTAAAACCACTATTTTTAAATAATATGTCCGACTATCAAGAAAGAATAAAAATTTGCTAGTTCTACAATAATTAATTCTCTCGCGACCGGCTTAGATACAGTGTATCATCTTCTGGACAGCCTTTCGATATAGTCTATCATCTTTACTGTTTCTAAATTGGTCACAGCGAGTGAATAAATTATTGTGGAACTTTCTTTTCGTACAGTCAAAAAGATTTCCATCAAATAACACCTCAAACCATTGCATTTAATATATGTCCGAATGTTATTTTTGTGTTTAATCGCGCAGTCCTTCCTAAGGACTTCCTTAAGGAGGACTCATCGCTCCTTCTCGACCGGTCGTATTTTGTTTTTCTTGGTGACTTATTGATCATTTGAATCTTGAGTTATAATTTCGAAATTTGAGGGAATACAGAGAGATTTGTTTTAAATATTTCCCTGTCCCTCAAATTCTAAAACTGGCATCTGAAATAACACTGAAGTCAAAATTTTAAATTCTAGATACAGGCAAATGTAGACGAGGGTTAACTTTTAACAACCTGAAAAGTTCAAAATGAGTAATAAACAAATAATGCGTCAATAAAAACATATACTATCTTGACATTTCCAGGAAAATTAAAATAGATCCTGTTGCAAATCTATATCTCAAATATAAAAACATTACATCTGAGCAAATGATTAAAAGATAAAGGTAACCTTTACGAAATTGAAATACCGGCACCATTGACATTGGTCTCCTGGATACAGCTGCCATTTACATTAACGATAAAATAATTCTTGGAGTATAGGTCAAATGCATATGATAGAAAAAAGATTTTTAACCAACGTTTCAGTTTATTTAAAACGACCATCAGAGCTTAGCTTTGCACATATTTATTGATATTAATTCAAGAATTGTTTTATTATTAATTAAATGAGGTCAAGATAAAAGGAAAAAATCTAATTTACATTAACTGGTAATAACTGCACCCCTAAGAAACCAAGCATTCGCGTGGTAACTTTTACGGGGTAAAAAAATTGGGAATACTACTACTACTATTACTAAAACAAACAAACTATCTTATTCACTGGTAAAATTTTCCGTTCACCTAATACCAGTTGACTTTTTATGTAATAGTCCGATCTTTATGTTAAAAGTGGCACCTGCTGACAAGCCTTGTATGGCTTAGCGGGACCCTATCATTTTTACCATGCATGTTAATCCGAATTTTGCATATATATACTTTTTTCTAGCGAAATATAATATTTATGATATGCTACGAATATGTACCTGATGTTTTTCTCAATAAAAGATATTGATGCAAGGTCTGTGCTAACTAAATAAGTGATAAAAATACAAGAATGTTTATTTTGTATACTTGTTCTTAAACTTGTCATTAAACTTGTCATTTAAAAAAAGTGTAGTAGTGAGACTTATAGATATATGCACTCCTGAATATTTCAAGATGATAGCATACGGTAAAAGCATAATAATCCGTCGTCAAATAAGAACGATCGCGCAGCAGGGATGCGGTCTCAAGGACGGAGGAAATAAGAGGTTCTCTACGAACGAACGAAAGCTGTTTTGTGATGGTCCGTAAGATTCGGTTTACTTTCCCTCATTGTACCCGATCCAACCCACGGAAAAAGAGCTAAGCCGAACACGGCGGCACACTATAGTCGTATATGTGTAAGATTTCCTTCAAGGAACTCTCCCGAAATAGCCGGTGAGCCGCGCTGGTATTGTGATCCAGTCAATAGGACCCACGCGCAGCGCGCGCCTTCAACGTAGGTAATCTCTTCGTCGCGGAGGATAAGGTGTCCTCCGCCGACGGATTTCAAAAGGACCCGAGCTTGGGGAGGGTATGAAAACTCGTTAGCCACCCCAGTTTCGCTTCCTTTCCACCTGCTCCCGAGCGATACTTTAATTCAAACGTTGCATCATGCAAACATAGACCCTGAAGATATCGATGCATCGATATAGGAACTTTATTTGAAATAAACACCCTTTAATATTTAGTTTCACAATATTTAATAAATACATTTAGAAATAAACAATTTTCCACGATAAGCTATAAACTCACGTAATAAGTTTTATAATCGTGGAAAATTGCAAGTGTTCATTTCAATAAGGAAAAATTCTACTCCATCACGCTTGAATCTTCGGAATTTAAAAGGAACTGAGAAGGAGCTGAAATAACACGTCGAAGCTGAGCGCAATAGTAATGGCTCATGAATTACATCTCGCTACCTACAGAGAGGTATTCCGAGAGTACTCACGCGCTCATAATGGCATAGGTAATGTCAGTTGCAAAGAAGATATTATTTCAAGAAAATGAATTATAGGCTTACTCTTGATCCCTAATAAGTGATAAATTGGAAAAAAGCAATCTTTTTTATATTCTTTGTCTGAAAAAGAAGTCGCAGTTGCGAATGGGAAATGATTTCATCTCCTCTTCATTCTGAGAAAATGAAATTAAATTAAAGCTTACCCTTGATTCCTGATAAGTAATAAATTGAAAAAAAGCAATCCGTAACTATATTCTTCCCCCGCGTGGTTTACTCACCAATTGCCGCTTGTAATATACCCATTGTCATCGACTCCAACTGCGTTCAAAAATCGAGCTACCTCAACTTCCCTTACAGATCGAAAATCAAGACCTCAATCGATTCGAGCTCCGTTAACAGAGCTTCGCGAACGCTTCCCACACGTGCGTGTCGAGCCTTACCTGTGGACTGCGATAGCAGTAAACTTCGGTGTGTAAATCTATTTGTAATTTTGGAATACGCAATTTAAATGCGTTGAAAATATCAATTCGATATTTTTTTTAAAATTTGAAATCTCACAATTATGAAAAGGAAAAAGTATGCGAACCGATACCTCACGCCGCTTGATCGAACAGGCATCCAAGGTCTTCATCGATTAGTTGGCAATTTTAATGCCCAAATGATCCAACTGCTTGGTGCGACCATAGTAACCTGTATTTGTCAAACAATTGTCCTGAATTTTTTCCATCCCGATTGCAGAAATTATAGATTTGCAATAGTACCTGGAGATTAAAGAGGGGTTCGGAAGTTATCTAAGATTCGCCCTCTCTTACTTAACTGGTAAAACCTGGAACAGTTGCCGAGTTTTAAAAAAGTTTAATTTTTTTCATTTAAAATTGATGCTGGTATGAGCATTTGACAAAATATTTTTCCCCTGTTATTTTCTTCGAGTGTCATAAGTAAAAATACGTTTTTCTTTAATCCAGCAGAATGCAAATTTTTGCGATGCATTAGCCAGCGGTCCAAAATGATAATTTTCGGTTTTTCCCCATCGTTCTTTCATCGTCTCTGCTTGAAACCAAGTGAAGCCTGCGCGGTATGAATTCTTTTGCTTTTTTAAGAAATTTAATCCGTCAACGAATTTGGGAGCCTTGGTAACCTAGACGCTGTATAACAGGATTAATCAAATCTGGAGCGTTATTGCTTTCCCCGAATGTTTTCATACTGTGTCATCTAATATGAATTTTGAGAGGCAAGCGAAAGTTAAATCTCCCTTTATTGCCCCCGGGCGTATATCCAGGGGTCTCCCAAGGAGTCGCTGGGTTCCCCCGTTAATATTGCGGTCGACTACTGCCGAAGTCTGAGGGGAATTTTCACGTCCATATAAGCGGGGCTCCCTGTTGCCATAAGTGACGGGCACCTCGAAAAAACTTCGTATCCAAGAACATTATTACTTTTTTCCAAAAAGAGGATTAAATTACCATGGTTCGAACCCATTCATTAAACACACGGCTTTTATTAACGTCTAAACTCCTTTTTCCGAATGGAAAACATTACTTAAGCCAAAGCATGGATTGCCTCATCTTTTATTCATTTATGGACTGAACAGTATCCAGAGAGATTATCGGAAGAAAATAAATTCAGCCCTCCCCACGTTCCAATCACCAAGTCTTTCCATTTCAAAAATGCTTTGCGCGTGGAATCCATCAACATAACCATTAAGTAATGAAATTAACAAATAACCCTAGTTTTAGATGTTGATAGCGACAAAAATATTTCAGGCTCCAATTATATTTCGAATTAACTTCATTTAGAAATATTTTCAATGTCAATGAAATATTTTAAATGATATTTTTTAAATTCAACAAGCGAGAACCACACATTTTAAATTAAGGGCACTAATGCCCACTAGTTTTCTCAGCATGTATTTTCCGTTTGTAGAAGTCGAAAGCCACCGGGATCACCAAAGCCTATGAACTTTCGGGTGAATCTACCCCACTAATTGGTACAAAAAATAAATCCTAACATGATCCGCATTAAAGCATCAATTGCAACAAAAATCAAAACAAATTAATAGAGTACTTATAGCACTATTGACGATCAAATTTTGAGGTTTCACGCGATAACTTCTGGAATAGCGAAAGAATCATAATCACGTACACAAATTTTTAATCCCCACACTGACGTTGTATTCCCTTATCACGTACGCGACGCCTTTTGACAAAATCTACTACAAGCGAATAGAGATTCGCACAGCAATCTAAACGAATTAGGTTGCGAGTCGCTTCAGTCAACGGGCTAGACTTAGATTGCTCGGACAATCTAGAGCAGATACCGTCAGAGTAACTTTGAGGACATCGCATTAGAATCGCACTATAATTACAGGGCCGATAAGTTAAGAGAACGAGAGAGAGAGAGTATAACGATAAATTAAGAGAAAAATTTTGCCGAAAAGATATCTAAAGGAATTCGTTTTTTCCTCCGACCAATACGAGGACATACACGAGGTGTGTTCAGAAAATAACTAGAACTACTTTTTTTAAATTTGGAGTTGGGAGTGTCCGATTGTCAATTTTTTTCATTACGTTGGCGTACATTCTGTGCCAGTCGCTAAGGTTAGACGTGTTTTTGTTAGCTTGGCGATTTTCAGCTCACACTTCATTGCTTGTTCGTGCTTTTTTTTTAACTAAAGACAATAATGTAACGATGCCCCACCCTCCTTAAGCGCCAGGCAAGGATCCGCGTGACTCTTTCCTACTTCCATCAGTAAAGAGAACCTCAAAGGGCCGTCGTTTTACAAGCATAGACGGCATTAAAAGAAACAGAGACGAAGTCTTTCCCAAATATAGAGTTTGAAAAGTGTTTCGAGGATAGGAAGAAGCGATGGCACAAGAGACATAATATCTAAGGAAAAGATTATGAAGGCGGTAAAACTAATGCATACAAATAATTTTTTCCAATATAATTTTCGTTATTTTCAGAACATACCTCGTATACTAGGTCGAAATAAAGTCTCTTGCAACGCGAACCTAAATATTTGTATTCTGGGGACAAATAGAGAACTCCTCTTCAAACACGCCTACTGAGGCGACTTGCGTGACGGGTGGCACATTAGGTTTACAAACTTTTACATTACACACACTTTTACATTACTTTTACAAACGACGATACAAACTTTAACATTGCGAAAACATCTCGTTCCAAAATAAAAATAAAAATATCCCAATCCATACCATCCCATCCCAATCCAAAAACATCTCATTCCATCCAATGAAGGTTTTTCATATGTTGTCAAACATTAGGGACCCTGCACGACCGAAAGATGTCAACCGATTTTGATATTTTTTCTTTAACGTCGTCAACACAATTCGTTAATTTACCGCGCAACCTATTACGACTTCGAAATAAAAAAATGAGTTTTTTTCGGCCCACCCTAGCAACACGCGTGCCACCCAAAATGCCTAGGGTGCCTCGCGCATAGATCTTTCATATAAAGAATATGAAAGATCTGTATAAAAGATCTATGGCCTCGCGCTCACTTTTCCGTGTAGCTGCGATATCCCGGGAACATAAGGTCAGAAATGAAAGACATTTGAGGTGATAAGCTAAAAATGTGAAACGAGCAGTTGCAAAAAAACTGAAAAGGGATATAGTAATCCGAGGTTGACGTTATCTTCGGTTATGTCGAGAGAACACCCAAAAATATCAAAATTTCAAACCTTTAAGAGCGATGCGGCACGTTTTTCCGGTATCCGATGGCAAAAATAATTTTCACGATACATTTTCTCACCAAATGAAACAAAACTGCGGGTCGTCCCTAAAGAAATTCGAAAATTTTAGAAATAAGTACCACCCTAGTGGTACATAGATGTAGATTAAAGATGCTATCACTGTTTTTACAGTAATTGTGGAAATCCTTCGCCATACACGATCCATTTAGCTTCATTTACTACATTTCCATTGACAACTTGAATCAAAAATAGGTTTCATAGGTTTTTTAATTCATTTAAGGCCGTTTTACACGGTACACGGAATTGCGCAATCTGACGTACGTGCGAAGGCGCAATCAAAATTGCGTCGTGTAAAGCTGTGAATTGCTAGAACACATGCGAGAGTGCGTGGATGCGAGACGGCAAATAGCCCCTGTTCTATTTTCGTTCATGCATTCGCGCAATTCCACGCCATTTTAGAAATTAATGCAGCTCTAACCTGCGCAATTCCGTGCCCCGATTAAAACGGCCTTTAAACTCAGTAAATGGCATCCAAAAATACCCCTTACAATAGATATGATCTCAGGCATCCCACAACTATCAAGAGTGAGTTTTTTCGATCAAGGTCCTTGTGGTCTTCCTTCGACATTCAAAACTGCTTCTTCGACTTTTCGAAGGACATCGCGCGGAGCAAGGTCTTCTGATCTCGTCAGTAGGAGGAGAAAATTATGGAGATGCGAACAATGCCCTGACCTATCCAACACACTTCCGGGTAGAAGACTAATAGTTCTTCATCTTACAGACGAAATTTGACCGTGACGCATAGGGCGTGTCTCCAGGCAACGTGCGTGATCGAAACTAAATCTCAGACACGCCAACTTCCGCAAAGGAACAGAATCCACGCGCGTCACGGGCACGTATTCGTCAGCAACCACCTTAAGTCATTGCGTCACGCGCACGCGGTCAAACCAAAAAGGGACAGGCTCACAACCACCAATATTGTAGCAAAGGATTTCATTTGTTATAACCCACTGCGTATTTAAATGGGTTAAATAAAGTCGACCCTCGCGTCGCTGAAGGGCAAAGCAAGCTCAATTAAATTGAACGCTTGATACCGCAAAATGCTTCGGGAAGTCGCCCACCAAAAAGACGTTAAAAATTATGACACCAACCGGTAGCGTTAACTCTGTAAAAACTATCAAAACTCCTTAAACTATGTTCAAGAGGCAAAATGTATCTGATACTTTTACGAGAGGTGAACAGTGGGGAGGAAAGGAAAAATACTGGGTTTATATTTAAACTTTTTGAGAGAAATGAATTCCGCAATCGACCCGGGCACTGCTATCCATTGTTCGTAGAGTCCCTCGGTTTTTTCGTCATTCTGTGGCGAGGAAAATGGTCTCATAAGCTAAGAATAAAAACATCGTAAATAGAAGCTCAATATAAGAAAGGGTCACAGCGAACAAAACTCACTTGCATACCAATGTAAACATTAAGGTCACGGATAAGAACTTCATATTCAAGAAAGGTTTTGAGCAATGCCTCTGCAAGCTCGGCCCGTATGACCCTTTCGAGGGTGAACCTAAATCACGATATACCTACAGAATGCAAAAGTATGAAAGACACAAAAATAACTAAGGGAAACTGCCATAGATGGCTCTGTATCATTGTAGAAAAAATGGCGGACTACCTAGGAGTGAAACTTCATGGAATCATCGGAAAACGCGCAATAAATGCGAAAATTCGCCAAATCTCGCTGAACGCCTCAGTAAATTTCGCGAATTTTCAAAACACTCGTTCGGCCCAAGCCCAAGGAAAATATTTCTTTCTCAGAGGCATTTTCGCTGGGAGAAAGGAAAAAAATTCGAAAAAAAATATTAAAAAGAAATGATAGGATAAGAACACAGGTTAGCTTCCTCAGATCCAATTACTTAGATAAGATAGATAACTCACTAAGGATATCGTCCGCAACAATTATTTTGTGGACGGTGGCTCTGAAGAGGTACAGTGCAAAATGATACCAGTCGAACCTAAAAGAAATTTGGCAATATTCGAAAAATTTAGCCAGGACTAATATCTAATTTTGTATTTTCCTTCAATTATTTTCAACGCCGATAATGAAGCAACAAGGAGTACTAAACCACACTAAGTAATTATTCTCAAGCCAAAGGATTTGAAAGTCATCGAAATGCAATTTGAGGCCTCATTTGTAATTAAAGGTGATTCATTATATACTTCTCAGATGTTAAACACGGCAACAAATTCGTAAAAATACGAGTTTAACGGAGGATATATTAACTATTAAGAACCAAATCTAGACAGTAAAGAAACGTGATATGGGAGCAATCAATCTTTCGGGAAAAGATGAGCTAACAATCCCCTTCTAAAAATCATTACAAGAAAAATATTAGCTGATTTGTCACGATCTCTAACTATTTTCAGCACTTATGATACAGGAGCACCCATAATTTTATTTCTAAGACTAACCACTCATGATACGTTATGCTCACTGAGTAATATACACACCCCAAGATTGTACTCTTGGTATGTACCTAAAAATATCTATTCCCGTAATCATTATCTACCCAAAAAGGCATCCGCACTGCTAAATAATCTCAAACCTCAAACCTGTAAATAACTAATAACGCTTTTTTATCGAGCAGTAGTCTATAACTATTCAAATCACCAATAATTGCTCAATGTAACCTTCTTAGTACTCAAGTTTCCTTATTACTATAGTTGGTATTAAAGGTGAGAGAAGCTTAAAGTGTAACCTAGCTTGATTGGACCTAAACTGATCTTCTTCTAAAAAAGAAAAAAAAAAACTCATAAAAATCTATTTTTCATAAAAATCTATTTTTCATAAAAATCTTTTTTCATACCTTAAAAAAATTATTTTTCACATGAACTACCTATTTTTTCCATCAAAAAAAATCCTATTTTTTCTTAAAGCTAGTTTCCGTAAACGACGTTCCGTCAGCCCTTAAGAAGAACGAAAAAGAAAAAGTGAGCGAATTGATAGTCATTTAAATTTTTATAGACCAAAGCTCCTTAATAGACTCGAATTCAAATTACGTATAGTAAATAATTACTTGATACAAATTAATAAATTATTCTTACGACGCAAGAGTCATCTTGACAAATACGATTACGCAAAACGGAGCAAGAGCATACGCACTTCGAAACTCGAGAAGCGGGAAACGTGCTTGGTACAACGGAGACGTCCTTGGAGGCCTTCACCTTTAGTCGAAATCATTTGCTGGGAGTCATTCCGCCAAGGCTATTGCGGGCACTCCTTGATTCCGGGCAGGTGGGCATGCTTTGGAATGGGGCGGGGCAGCAATTCGTGGAATAGTAACACCAACGGAGTGAGCAACACAGAAAAGATCTCTCCGATGGTTTAATCCAAGGGGACTGCATAGAGGAGTCCCAATTCCATACCATAGAAGGTATTTTTCTGTTGCCAATTTGGTCGCATTTTAATCGGTTTCCATAAATGTCCGCGGCGCGATAATGAGTGCAATGCGATCCCCTTTTTTATCAATATTCTGCAATAAAATGTTTGTGATTGAGAGGAATAGGATTGAAAAGTGATGAATAGATAGTATCATCATGTATAAAAATTTCCATTTAATTCTCTAATTATACCATATTTCCCCGTGAAAGTCGGATCACTTTGTCCGTCAGCGACGCGAGTGGCGACTTTTGTTTTGTCCAATCAAATGCGCGGTGAGTGAGAGCACATTCAGAGGGATTCACATAAGAATCCTCGTGTTTTGTAATATTCGTGGTTTAATCAATCGCAATTAAAGAAATTCACCATTGCATTATCGTGGGTTTAAAGCTGGGTTTAAACGCCTCAGTTGACTGCTATAGCAGTCGACAACTCAACCCGCACGTGAGTACTATGACTGCGAAGAGAATACGAATTTTAGGGGCCTAAAATTTTTAATAATTTACCCAGTTCAATTAAACGGATAAAGAGCATAAATAATTTTTCTACAAAGGCTAAAACTGGTTATCATCCCGTCATGATGTTCTTTTTTCATTTGTGTGATTTTACTATTACATTTTTGCGTTTAAAAGGTTATTTTTTGGTCAAAAAAGTTATGCCTTTGTATTTTCTGACATGATTTTATTTTTTTTCGCTTAATGTACTCACATTATTTTCACAGGATGTATTTCCTACTTAAAACATGTAGCCGCCAGCAACAAAGAGAACATGACCACGGTGACACATCAGCTAATGACGATAATTTGCCCTTTCGTAAACGGAACGCCAACACAATATTCTCGCTGCGTGTTAAATGCGGAAATCTATTGAGAATTTCAACTGTACTGCGGGTATAAATCCCTCAAAATAAAAATACTGAATAATTAAAGCTTCTTAACTACACCAAAGAGCCACCCATATTCATGTTCACAGGAAATCAAGAAATACGACACCGTGAACATATTATTTTTACAGCATCAAACCATTTTACAGCTTAAAATCCAGCCATTCTATCGCAATGCACTGAGGCAATTCCATAATAACATAAACCCGTGAAAATAAACGTATACCACGCGTAAGGCGAGATTCCGCCACAACAAGACAGGTTACTCGGGAATATTGCACACGAGTCGTGGTTAAAAATAGGAATACGGGATCAGAATTTTAATAAGGCACATATAAATACGATGTGACGCAACGCATCATTCTTTTATTTATGATTTCGTGCGATGACAGAGGAAAAGAAATTAAGAATTACGAATTTTCTCAATTTTTCCTTTCATTGAGTAAGCATTCGCGACTTTCAGATATCACTTAGGGATGAATGCTATGTCATTAGCGTAGCTTGGTAAACTATTCCAAGGTATTACTTACATCCAATTAACATTTCATGTCTCAAAACTGCTCGTGACAACATTCCTACATTTTGATCCAACAAGGTCCGAGGAAGACCGCGAATACTACAAAATCTTGGATTAATAAATTAAAATTTTTAAATTTCCACATAATTCATTAATAACTTCGGCGGAAAAACGAATTTTAAATTTATACATCCAAAACCATAATAGCACTTTAGCGACATTTTTTTACTTCAACTGATCGAAGAAACCAACTTCACGCGGCCAATCTATCGGTACTAATGACATGAAATCGGGATCTATGAAATAATTTTATTTGAAAATTACAATATCGCATTAAGCTAATATTTGTACCCACTGTTACAGTCTCAAGATGCTAAAAATAAATATATTCGAATGAAATGATTCATTGAGGAAAATCCTAGAAGGTAAAATCTTGCGGGTTTATCGTCACGAATACAATTTTTTTTGTGTTGTGTGTTAAGTTGTAAATTTTTTTTTCTATTCTCGAAAGGAACCCACACGATAACTATTCTTTCACCATGTTTGTAAATAAAAACTTGGTGACTTGTACTCTTAGTACTGGCTCGAGGATTCGCTGAGGCATGACAGGAACTGTGCTGGATTTCGTGAGCACCATAATGACTCCGGCACACAATTTATATGACGCCTGGCGGCAGGAAGAGGGTGAGGAGGGGTGGGAGAACACTAAAAACTCCCGACGAACAAAATACAGAGAAAACACACACTGCTAAAAGGTACGAGCGGATTATACACTCAAACCGCCCGACATATCGAGCAAAAATGCACTCACAATTTCGCCTCCAGTTAAGTATTTCACCATCATTCATTCCACAATTACGTCGTACAGATCTATCGTTGCTTCAGTAAATTTCCTTTTTCCTCCAAATTAAATTGTTTACCTACCTGAAATCAATCGATTAAATACGTATGTGAAAAACTTACGAATTATATGATGAAAATTGGTGATAGAGCATAATTTAATCAATTATGAATGAGCATGTATAACCAATAGTATGTTTGGAAAAAAAGGAAGCCATTATCAAGGCGGTAGCTTCACCTTGATAACAACTGCCTATCGATCGAAGCCTAACCGCAAATGTAAATTAGTTTTTGGCTGTCGCCTTGACATTCACTTCGCTCTGGAAACAAATTTTCATCAAATACACCTAAATGGATAACTTGCAGCATGAAAATATTCGTTGAAACCGTAATTTTAATACACAGTAAAAAAGTTTTGCTTTGGACAACAAAAAAATGTCACCGTGTAATCTACGCTCTCAGTTGGAACTAAATGCTTTAGATCCAACAAGTGATTTAATCCAACGAGGCAGAATGATATTTTAATTTAGCAAAACAAATTCACGCATCATTTCACAAAAAATCGTTTCACAGAATATTTTTCCAAAAAAATGATTACGTATGCATTTCACGGCTTGTATGATTACGTATGAGTTACACGGCTTGTATTTACACCCGTTGTACAGAAATAATTAAATGACACCTATTGCATAAGGAATTTCTAAAATCTTTTGAAACGAGCCAAGTGGAAACCACAATATGGATAATCGAGCACCTCGGCCCACGCAAAATTTCACTATACCATTCAATCCACACAAAAAAACGGTTGGTGGAATATCTAAGTTTAATTAAATGTTCTTCAAAAAGCATTACTCTAGCAGTAGACATTTCATAACGACAGCTGTGATAGAGGTGATGTGACAACAGAAACAGAATATCAACCAAATGATTTTATCGTGGGTTCATGAAGTGTACGATGCTTACACCGGCAGATAATGAGTAAAAATTATTGGTGTACAAAAACTGGTTTCAATATTTCTTAAAAATTAATTCCCTTAAAATTTATACAAATGGTAATATTTTGAGAGCGAAATCGCGAAGAGGGATACATACCTCATAAGTCAATACTTGATCCTAATTATTATTATCTAAAAATGGAGTCCTACTTCGAATAGCGACACTATACTCGAGTAAAAATAAAATATTTCATGAATTTCTTCCATTTATAATTATCATTAATTATTTCATTTGCAAACGAACTTCTTACACATAAAGCCACTATTAGCAAAAGCCTCAATAAACATTAAACCTCTCCAAGATAGAAGAAAAATATTATGACTCTTTGTGTAAACATCACACTAATATTTAGCATTGCACAATGCCCAATGGCAGGTCTGAGATTCAATAACTAAGATAGACTCCACCAAGTAAAATTTAAAAAACATGAAATTAAATAACCTGACGTGAAACTTCTTAACCAAGGAGACTGCATGGAGGCGGCACCGGTCTGTCATGATGAAGGTTGATTTTTTTGGCACTTTGAGCGCACTTAAATCTGTTTCCAAAAATAAGAGCGAACAATTCATTCGCAATAATTACTATTTGACAAATATAATCTTAAGTAATAGCATTGAAAATGTATGCATTTGATAGATCACTTCATCACGAATATGAATCTTGGTAAACATTCCCAATTATAGCTTATCTCTCCATGAAATTACGGTCGCAATGACAATTAGCGACGCGAGTGGCGAGTTTTGTAAACCCATTTAAATGCGCGGTGGGTGACAACACATCTCGCATAGGCCGACGGGAGAATACTCTCATGTCATAATCGCGGTCCTGACATTCCACACTCCCTAGCCACCCCTCTAAAATGCAGCTCAACTCAGTCCAGCAGAGCGCTCCGTTGGAAAGATAACGATCCGAGTTGGGTGCTGGTAGATATCTGGTGGCATCCCCTTTATCTGCCACACTTGCCTCCAGTTTATCAACGCTTTCGCAGCTAACTCGACCAGAGGCAAATCTGCTTCCTGCTTCTCGCCTCTGGAACGCAATTTCCCGAGAGGGGGAGAGGATTACCCCACACATGCGCATCACTGAACATCAAAATAAGTTACAAACTCCAAGTTTCCTCTCCATTTACCTACTCATAATTCATCACCACAGTTGCCCAAAAGACCCTGAAAGATTCTCAAAACTTAGCATAACTTTCAAATAACCTTTCACCTTTTTTATTCGAAAATTCTGCTAAAACAATGCCCATGAGAAATTTTGCAAAATTTGGAACGCGATAAAAGATATCTTTACTTCCTTGGCTTTCCACACGGACCACTGTTAAAATATACTTTCATTCTCACTGTAATAGCAAAATAAAAAATATAAACCAGTTTTCCCGCTACGACACATAGGCGTGAGCCAAATTATTGGGCAATATGGCATTTAAATTTACGGAAACCAAAGTCATATCGCGACAATGAGTTATCAGACGCATATTATAATTCCTCTCCTTACTTTCATTTAAACCTAAGGAAATTATACTTACCTTCAGTTATCCTTCTCCTCGTATACATAGCATTAAACACCATCCATTCACAAAAAGAGCAATGAGTTCTTTTCGGCAATATGCAGAGTATATTCATTCACCATTAGGGACTTGCAATTACATTTCGGAAATTTTAACTTTTTTATCGTTTTTACAGCACATCAGTCCATTAGCGAAGCGAACCCTCCAAATATTTCGCAATCAAATAAAGCCTCACTCTTTTTTGACAAGTTCTCACATAGCGCTTCCCAAGCACAGCATGCCAACCCCATTATAAAACTTATTAATGGCTTTCGACGCTCAGAACAAAAACCCCCGGAGTTCCCTTTCTGAGGGAGCCGAACTATAAACGACACTCTCACCTAATTGACCTGCCGTCACCACCCAGAAATCGTTAAAAATGTTGATCGACCGGCTAATAAAACAACAATTAGAGCGGCCAACAAAGTCCAAGCGATCAAGTTACGACCAAGACACGTGATGTCATTACTTCAGAGGAAAAACTGCAGGAATCGATAAGAGCAATCGGGAAAAGTGAACGAGACGAAACGAATGGCGTCAAATTTGGATGAATGTCAACTAAAATGTCACGCTACCGTGGATTGAAGAGAATAAGACATTCTTATGAGGTACGCGAAAAAGTTTGGACGAGCGTGCTGCGCCCGCTCCCAGCGGACTTCCCCCGCTCTTTTCAATGCAGGTCCAAAGAGGGATAGGCGCGTCTCTAATTTTAAAATGTAGAAAAAAAGGCAGGGTCTTATGTACAAATTTAATTGGAATGTTCATGTACAAATTGAGGTCACAGGACCTCTTTAAACACAACATTGGAAGTAATTACACTATCCTCTGTTAAACGCACATGATGACTCATACTTACGTATCAACAGGAGACTTGAATGTGAAATCAGCCGCATTTTGATAAAAGTTATTTAAAGAATGCGAGATATTGTTGCAAATGAACAAATGTATCAGTTTGTGCGCCGTTAACGTCAGGAATATTTACCGGTTTTTTGTTTGTTTTTTTGTTTTTTTAATTATTTAAAAACCAATTTTAGGAAACAATAGCAATATTTAGGAAGTAAGATATGCCGTCGCATGTTCTCTGATAAATTCTGTGCATTTTGGTACCTCATTTGTAGAGTTTGGTTGCGTATAAGTTGAGAAAAAGGTATCTATGCGGTAGAAATAATAAAGAAGATTGATTCGCCTCTATTAAAGAATTTATTCCTGCAAGAAATTGAGGGAGAATCTTCGAGCAAGTTTGATAATATTTGCATCAATATGCACACCATCAACACAACCACGCAGAATGAACGTGACCCTAGATGGAATGGAAAGTCATAAGCTAACACAATCTGAAGTCATAATCCATTTTTTAGATTTAAGTTATAAGATATATTTCCGAGTTATTCAAGTAAAATTTCGAGCACCAGTCATCAAGAAATTCCTGACACATGCATATGGAAATTAAGATATTGACTGATCTAGAACTGAATAGGAACGAACAAGTGACATTGAAGTTAAATTTTAATGAATTCCATAGAAATGTCAACTAATTATTAGGTAAGAATTATAGACAAAAGTCATATTTATGAATAAAACAGAAAAACATCACTAAAAATCCTGTTTTCAAATCGTCTAACGTATGGAATAATTTCCTGGAAGCATTAAAGATTTTCATAACGCACATTTGATAAAATCAAATTATTAAAACCATTACATGAGCAACCTGATCAATTAATAAACGTTCAACGGCCGTGTAGTAGTTGAGTGAGATAATTCCCCAAGGCCGTACTCTTTAAGAAGGCAAAGAAAAGGATTGGTTTTAGAAAAGTCGTGTGCAGGAAAACCAAATACGTAACTGAAACACAAACAACAGATTCTGAAAAAGAGGAAGAAAATGAAAAATGACAAAGGAAGACACGAACAAGAACCCGCAAAAAAATCTAACATGCCTTCACATTACCGCATGTTCACTCCGAAAAATACATGTAGACATGTCGCAAAAAAAAAACTAAGAATTATTCCTCGTGATTGGCAAGCCCAGTCCTCCGTAAAAGCCTTCAAATTTCATGGCACATACGCACAATATATCGCAGACAAAGTACACGAGGCTATCGTAAATATGTGTCACATATAGTCATCCCGCCCTCTCAATCGGTGAGGAAGGCCAACAAAGATACGAGATTAATCTCAGCGAAAAGGGAGAAAAGAAGCAAATAACAGCATCTGCTCCTTATCAGCGAACGAATTCTATTTTCCTCAACGAGATTTGCGATTGAGGCAAGGGCATTAACTCCGAAGGATTATTTACACGATATTTCCAATCCGAAAGAATGATTGAAATTCGAATCAAAAACTAGGATTTTGTGTCCAACAACGTGGAAATGAAATCGACTGGTGATGTACCACAGATATTTTATTTTCCGAACCATGTTTCCAAAACTTGATAGTGTTAAGATAACGGTAGTTTGTAACAGGTTCTCACGCTTCACTCAATAGAACTACGCGATACTTAGGCATCACTTCTTAACGTTTCACAGAAAATTTTTGCTTGTCAACCAAGGTTTCAAATCTTTAACTAGGATTTACGGTTTTCTTAATATTTAAATTCGTAACCTAATTATCCCTGGTAACAGCTTGTAAAGGGTTGCATCCAGGTCGACGAAAAACACTGGAGAACATCACGAACTGATGTTATTTCCAAGTATCGCAATAATAATTCTAACATATCCCTTTCCCCTAACATCCTCATTTATTTATCCATCCATCCTTATTTATATTTACTCACGCTGAATTGATTTACTCTGAGGCAGTTGAGTCGGAAAATAATATTTCTG
Source organism: Ischnura elegans (assembly GCF_921293095.1). Classification (NCBI taxonomy): domain Eukaryota; kingdom Metazoa; phylum Arthropoda; class Insecta; order Odonata; family Coenagrionidae; genus Ischnura; species Ischnura elegans. The sequence continues at coordinate 13,807,431 of NC_060256.1, forward strand.
TACAATATTACGGGTGATTCTAAGAATTGAAATATTGATTCCATATAAGCCTGACATACTCATATTTTTCCCGTGAGTATTTGATGTCCTTTGTCTGGTTCGGACTGATAGCCTTATGTCGTTGGAACCTCAGAAAAGATACCACGCGTTCTAAACAAACTCAGAGGAGTAATGAGATTAAACCAGGGACTACTAGTACGAGTAAAGATTGAAAGAAAGAGTGTAACAACTACTCGACTCGGATTTTCGAGTACTCGCACATCCCTAGAATTGCCTCCTATTGCAGCACCTAAAGAGTATGAAGAACAGGCAGTTGACACTCTTGGACAAGCTCCGCACATTATATAAAATTCGAAGAGACCAAGAAAACATCCGAAGAACTGAGATATTTTCAGATGTTAATAAGAGAGGCATAAGAGATCGCAAAGAAAGAAAACACCTTCAATAGGGAAGATGGCTATTCGAAACATGTTTTGAAAAAAAGGGCAAGCAAAAATCCATTCAAAAGGTAGGACTATTGGGAATAGCCAATCAGGAGCAACTTGAACAACGGCTGATTCATCTCCCAGCTAATTAATACTTTTAAGTCCAGGCTCGGGGCAACAAATAACACATGATTAACAGAAATTTGGAACTATGATCCTTCAGTTCCAACTACACATACAGTTATACACTTCCTCTTCAAGCAACTCTTTTATGAGCCTATTATTGTCATTCTTTATTCTAATTTCAATGCTTTCATGTCTGCATTGATTAATTGTTTGTTGGAAAAAATCAAACACTTAAAAAAGGAGTACATATATTTTTTTAAATAATCAAAAGAAAAGACAAAAAAGATAAAAATAATATAATCTGCTACTCGAAATGAAAATAAAATTATTTAAGAAAAAGAAAAAAGGACAAAATATTATTAAATTTGCAAAATAATACAAATTTAATCTTTCTAATAACAATTTGAATTTGCCAATGTTTTCGATTTAGTATAAGTTTCTGTTATCACAAACTACACATATAACTCAAACGGATTCCCACAAAATTTATTGTACGAGCTCGCTGCGCCCGCTCCCAGCGGGTTTCCCCCGCTCTTTTCAAAGCAGATCCACAGAGGGATAGGCGCGTTTCTAATTTTAAAATGTAGAAAAAAAGGCAGGGTATTATGTACGAATTTAATTGGAATGTTCATGTACAAATTGAGGTCAGATGACCACTTTAAACACAACATTGGAAGTAATTACACTATCCTCTGTTAAACGCACATTATGACTCATACGTACGTATCAACAGGAGACTTGAATGTGGAATCAGCCGCATTTTGATAAAGTTATTTAAAGAATGCGAGATATTGTTGCAAATGAACAAATGTATCAGTTTGTGCGCCGTTAACGTCAGGAATATTTACCGTTTTTTTGTTTTTTTATTATTTAAAAACCAATTTTAGGAAACAATAGCAATGTTTAGGAAGTAAGATATGCCGTCGCATGTTCTCTAATAAATTTTGTGCATTTTGGTACCTTTGTAGAGTTTGGTTGCGTATAAGTTGAGAAAAAGGTATCCATACAGTAGAAATAATATAGAAGATTGCTAACTGGCTGGTTGTGGCTGAACTTGGTTTACCGGGACGGCTGAAACGCGCTAGCGGCGCGTCAAATAATGTGAGATGGCATAGCGGCCTGAAGAAGCCGGTTGCAATATTGGCTAGATGGTCTCCCGGAAGTAATATGGACCGACGCAGAGTAGAGCCCGGAAGAGATACACCGTCAATTTTGTGTCCTTGCTTTCAATGCCCTTATTTTCATGGTGGAGACATCCACCCAATTGCCTTTTCACGGCGCATCACTACACGAATTCACTAAGGTAAGACCATACCTCTCATGAAGAAACATACAGACGCCGCTGATACCTTTTTCTTTACATCTATAAAAAAAATGACAAAAAAAGCCACCGAATAGACGATGAGGAGCGAAAATGACTCGATACATCGACTTTAAGACATTACATATGCATTTCCCACCTTCTGTCGACATTGATTTTATCATGCTCCAAATTTTGAGATACATTCCACGACCATTGCGATTGCGTGAAACCTTAAGCATTCTGGAGCATAATATCAAGCATGTGACAGTCGGTAATTCCTCACGACCTGCCGCCCCATTTTCATATCAAGAATTATTATCCACCGCCACCCTTGAGTGATAATTTTAAAAAAAACGAAAGGCTGTCTCCCCATTATGTCTGAAAGCGTAAAAACATCACAAAAAGACGCAAAAAATGAACTTTTTCTTTCCGAAAATTTTACTGGTCTGGCGGTTCAGGAGAACTCCTGCTATTTCAATTATTGACAGTAACAGGTTTTTGGGAATATGGAAGTCGGTGCCGGCCTGTCTTAAAGTGAGCATAGTCGATACTGCCGACGAACTCAATGTGCGCGGCTAAATAAGCCTCCGATTAAGAAGGCCTTTTCATCGCTGCTATTACTCTTGCTGGAATTCTGTAAACTGAAAACAGAAGTAATAAGATTATCTTAAATTTGATGTTTAACAACGCGTATTTTCGAATATAATACAATTTCTAAGACAAAAATGTGAACGCATTGTATCCGAAGTGAAAATTAATCAGCTGAGAATAAATGCCATACTGTTTTATCTGCGGATTTCATGGGAAAAAGTAGTTAAATTGAGCTATTGTCCAAAGTTTGACACATAAAATGTATATGCGATGCCAACAAAGAAGTTTGAAGATGCTAAATTTATGCTTGAAAAATGAAGGAAACCTTCAGCCGTGCTCCTGATTATTCTGTACCTCACGTATGGCCATTAGGAACTTAGGAATATGAAGCTAGCATCACCTTTTCAGGAAATTATGAATACCGTGCTTGATACACAAGAAGTATCATTTCTTGGCGTAACAAGAATTTATTGAACATATCTTCTAAACTCTGTAGATTTTACAAGTGACAATTTTTTGAGCACCCAAACATTATTTCAAATTTTGGGTTTTACCGAAATTTTTTAATTTCTTTTTGTTCTGGGGTCAAAATCGTAATCAGCGACCTCAAAAAAACTGAAAATAACTGACTTTGACTCGATTAACCGATTCGATTAACCGACTTTGGTTTCTATAGACTACCGTGACGAATGTTTCTTTTATCCGGACAACTGCGCTTCCAAATTTGTGTCGATTGACAGACTGACAAAAAAATACCAGTCAATCCCATCGCCTTGATATGAGCCCTCAAGACGGAACTTGACTCGAGTTTCGAACCGTCGGTAACTATACCGCCAACCGTCCGGAGGGAAACCAAATAGCCAACCGTAGGTAATCATGTAAGATAAATGATGGTAAGATCTTTCCTTAAATCGCGAGGGCCTATCACATCCGGCCCATGGAGTCCCAACGACGGAAAAGATATGGGAACGCCTACGAGTAATTGCGAGTATGGCTCCTTGCACACACACACCGATTTTGGACGACCGGTAAAAAACTGGACAAACGATTTTGATTTGATTTCCATTGTTGTCGTGATCAACCGACTTTTTATCAGTACCAAGTCGTGGTCGGTCATCGTGCAAGCTCCCATGCTCTCCAACGGTTCACTGTTGGAATGTGGACGGCAGATTTTTTATCGACCGTCCAAAATCTGTGTGCGTGCAAGGAGCCTCCTAGCAAGATCAGCCGCCGATTATGGGGACGCGACTTTTCAGCCGAATTAAAATAATAGGATAACGATAGTAAACAGTATCTATGCTATGTTCATTATTTATTTGGACCTCAAGTGAGAATTCGGCCCCCAAACTGCTGTTTGACAGGTAATGCAGGTAGGGCCTTGGCCTTAACTCTGGCCAATAACAGGCCCTGGGCCTTAACTCTGGACGCCCCTGTTCTACATCGATTTCCATCAACCGCACAAGGTCACGTTATCGACCTTGCATTGTGCGATACGATCTCGAAGACGAATGGCTTAAGAGCTGATGCTCGGGACCACGCTCCCGAAAACATTCCAGCCGCGAGGGATTTCAGCTAGGATATCAATTTCGCGGAGCTGCCATGTTCCGCCCTCGAAACACAACCTGTTATTTTCTCCTCCGTTTCGCGAGAGCTCGAGACCTTCTCCCCCGCTATCCCAGCCGGATCAGTCACCCTACGCAGCGCGCAAAGATAAAGCGATAATAACTCGGCGAGGAAGCCTTACATTCGTCCTGGGGACATGAAGAGTCCACATCCACGTGGAGTCATGTGAAGGAAACGAGAAGAAATAGCGAGCTGGGGAACTGACCTTAACATTAACACCTCTTATAGTGGGAATAATAAAAAAAATCAAATGGGTATTAAATGAAAATTGGCGTAGTAAGGCACGTGAGTTTTCACTGGATGCCAGGCATGTAACTGTGGTCATACCATTAAAAGTTGGCACTTGGGCATTGAAAGATATGGCCATTAGGATGCAGGCTTGTACAGGGTATAGATACTTTCTTTTACGAGCCAGCAGCTGAGAAGTCACGAGTGGAAGCATTCGAAAAGTAGTGCTATCGAGGATTAATGGAAATAATATTGAGCAAGTAATGAGAACGTGCTGAGAAGAGTGGAAGAAGCTTCTAAAAACCAAAATAAAAAGATAGGTCAACTTAACTGGTCACATTTCGAGGCATGATCGCCAAATGAAAACAATCGTAGAAGCACAGGTGGAAGGGAAGAAGGGCAAGAGAGGGCCCCTGACTTACATAGGACAAAGGGTTGTAAAGGATGCAGAAGAGAAGAAATACGTCCCAACGAAAAGGCTAGCGGATAGGAGAGCGGAATAGAGAGCTGCGTCAAACATATCTTACGATTGATGACTTATGATGATGATATGAAATAAGGGAAGAATGCACTGAAATTATCAGTCATGAGAGCTGAAACGCAGTCATTTTCGAATACATCACAACGGCGCGGGCGATTCAAATATATCACAACATTAAAACGGTCATATAGAGGCGAAATGAGCACTCAAGTTGCTTGCCAATACAATTACAAAGATACAACAGTTTCATTTCGAAGAAAAAATCATATCTTACCGAGAAAGCTACGTAAACTATGAAACGTTAACACGATCACCTGATGTAAACAGAGGCTGCCTTATTCGCTTAGCACGGTACCTCACCCCGTCTGAGTCAACCGGCATCAAATGCTTTCACTGATTCGCTAACTAATTAACGGCCAAAAGAAGGCGTGCGGTGGTACGAGTATGGTAAATATCTAGTTTTAAGGGTTGAGAGGGGTTCAAAAACTAGCGCAAGTCAGACAGCCGTTGGGGCAATCTTAAGAAATTATGTTTCATAAATAGACCGTTTAATGAAACTTACTTCATGCGCATGACGTTTTAACTCGGAAATAAGAATTGTAATAGACAGCTTTTGTTTACAATCTAACCAAATTTCGATGAGAGCTGATACTTCTTACTACCATTCCAGACAACTTTCTCGTACGGAACGGCGAAAAAATTGGGATCGACCGTTAAACTAATAATAACCATTAACGGAGAGACGCACCTCACGACTAGTTTAAAAGATGTCTTATCTTCCGGCATAATCGTGTACCCGAACATTATGCCTTTTCACCGAAAATCGTTAGAAAATTAATTATTCTGGAGACAACACGAAGTTTTATTGCTAAATGAATCAGTATAAGACATCAGAATGCGTGTTCACGTTTAATCGAAATATTTCAGAGACTGGTGCATGAGAAGGTAAGTCCACAAGTGCAATACAAATATAAATATCCTAAAATTAACGCCCTTCAACTCCCCTCTTCAAATACAGGAAGACTTTAAGAATACAATGGGCTGAAGCAAGACGTAACGGTGATATTCTAAAACATACCCGTAGTAAAATTAATAGTCCACTTCTTGGCAAATGATATTTAGGTACAGAATATATAATTCCAAGGATCAGTGACGGAAAAAATTTTTTTTAAATCATACAGTAGCGAATCTTATGACTAATATTGAGTGGAGTGATTTACGGGATATACGCCACAAGTGTCCATATTTGTAGACAACAGTTTCGCCGGCATTGCAGCTGCCTTCTTCAGGTCAATGAAGTGTGTCAAGTTCATCGACCTGAAGAAAACAGTAGCAATTTGAGGACCAATAGGGCGGTTTCCTATTATTTTTTTATTGCCTAAATCGAAAGATTATTACTCCTGGAGTACGTATTTCACGCTTTTAGATTTTTAAATGACAATATCTATTTTTCGCGATTAAATGAAAATTGAAAAATTTCAAGCGCGCGAAAACGCGACGCATAAGTATGAATGCCGGGAAATCTCTCCGTACGTCGTATTTCTGGTTCCCCCTCCCGCCCGGTGAGGTGACCTTGAGGCGAGGCTTAGCGCTGATACGTCGCAGGCTGCTAGCGGGTAGCTGAGTACCCTGTTGGCTGGTAGCGCTTGGCTTAAATAAGGATTATTAATACCTTATCAAACGAGGAAAACTTTCCGACCTTAGCCAGTTTTAATAGGTGATTATTAAGACATGTTTCCCTGAGCTCTGCGCCTCATGCATGCATTGGTAACCTCAGACGATGTATAACTCCTATAGATACTAGGTCCCTGTGACGTCACGTGGAGTGGCATCGCATGGGCGCCAATCTGGTCCTTTTCAAATGAGGATAAAAATGGACCATTGCCATTCGTTTAAACCGGCATTTCTAAAACGAAATAATTAGTATATTATGAATACACTAATGGTGGGTAACGAATCGCAATTATTGCCTTTTGTTTTCTTTGATGAAGGAAACTACCCTATTTATGTTGTCCACATAGATAGACATACGCGGAGCATATTATGTAAACCTCCACCAATACGTAAAAGCCTTCACAATGATAAGTCTAATGACTTGATTGAAATGCGCCTTTAAATGTAGAAAAAAAATCACGGCAGAGTAAATCATTTCTAGCTATCGTTATCCAGATCGGAAGGGGACAATTGAAAACAGAGGGAAGTGTGTAATGAACCTCAGACGGCTATTGAGAGGACCTGAAGCTAAAACTCGCTGAGCGAAGCCGAAAAGGCAACTTGGAGACTTTGATGGATGACCGTGGATTCAGATTGATAGTCGAGCAACGTACAGGGCCGGCAGGTGCTGAGTGATGAATCCATGACAACTACCGTGAGCTTTTCATTGTTGCCGCAGTTATAAATTCATTCCCGGAAAGCTAACAGAAAAATTTATAAAAAACATTTTTTGCGAAAAATGCACAGGGAAAAAATCATTCGCCTTGGCCGGGATTCTAACCCGAATGCTATAGTCAGTTAAGCTACGGAGGCGTCATAAATTAGATAAAACATATTTGAAAAACTTTGGAAACGCAACTTGCGACGTAAATAAATATAGAAGGAAACACATGGTTTTTATTTTTATATTTCAACAAATTTTGTATATTAAAAATTGTCGGCAGTGAATGAATTGAAATCAATTTTCACCTCCATTACCAAGCTAAAATACAATCGAAAACAGTAAATCTATTATAATTCAAAAAATAATCCATTAGTGTAAGAGAAGACACTGAAAGAGAATACCCTGAATTATGGGGTTACTTGCAAACACTCGAAATCGATAATCATTAAATCAATTCGGTAAATGGAAAAAAATGAGTTAAAACGAAAAAATCTTTCTCATTCAGCCGGTATTTCGTAATTTTGAAATAAAAAACATTCAAGTTACGACCAAATTTTCATGAGTTGGTGATATCGTTACATCCAAATCATTAACTTCCCCACGCAGAGACGATCATTCAGGCAAGGATTCCCTCGCACGGGTGTAAAGGCCGTTTTACACGGGGCACGGAATTGCGCAGGTTAGAGCTGCATTAATTTCTAAATTCGCGTGGAATTGCGCAAATGCATGAACGAAAATAGAACAGGGGCTATTTTGCCGTCTCGCATCCACGCATTCTCGCATGTGTTCTAGCAATTCACCGCTTTTCACAACGCAATTTTGATTGCGCCTTCGCACGTACGTCAGATTGCGCAATTCCGTGTACCGTTAAAAACGGCCTTAAGAAAAGAACTAAACCTTTTTGATCGATACGCGAGGAGTAGCTGGGAAGGGAAGTTAGACATATTTAAACAAATGAAAGATCGTAGCACTTTCCACAAAGTTTTTTTTTTACTGCGTACAACACGTTTCGGCTCACTGAGCCATCATCTGGTACCAGATGATGTCTCAGTAAGTGCTACGATATTTTATTTATTTAAATTCAATATCGTATTAAAATCAAATCAGTTGATCGAAAATTTCACCCTTTGACAGTCTGTCAAACAAAAAAGTCAAAAAAAGGAAAAATTTTATAATAAAAATCATGATAACATAGGGATATGATTAAATATATCTTGTGTTTAATTAAACTATTCAAATTACAGTGGCGGCTTCACTTAGGGCATAACTTATGCACCAAACATTAAAACTTACGCCACTTTATAACCAAAAATGATGAACAAAAAGTATTTCAACTTAATAGTCAAAAAGTATTACAACAGAGGGTAAGACTATCATTTCTCTTTCTAGTATCCCGAAAGAAAGAACCTCATAGGCCAATAAACGGAGCTTCGCTATTCACAACTTAACCGCACCAACCCCATACGTCAACTATGGCATAAGAATCACCTGAGGGCTGTCTCGACAAGGCTTCTTAATTCATACTGGTGTTTTACAAGTACGAGAATTAATAGAACTAGCCTGACTTCTTAAGGCCCCAGGTTCATGCGAGAGTTCAAGGATATAACACTGTGCAGAAACTGTCCGGCTTCGGGCTCACCTTGGCGAAATATTCTAAATGAAAGGTGAAAAAAATATATATACAGCAAAAATAATTCACTTGCGCCACGATAGCCACGATGCAACTAAGAGAGCCAAAGATACAAGCGAGTAGTACGTTCCGAAATGTGGCAAAGGGGTTGACCAATATTTGCTTTCGGTTTGCTCATGATTTGGAGGAATTGAAAGGCGATCACCATATTTATGACAGCTAACGGAGAGTGCATACATATTTCCTTAGTATCTCCAAGAAATAAAAAATATATAACACATAACACCACCATTTACGCCCGTTAATCAAACAAAATTCGACGAATAATGCAAGAAAAACCTATGTCTTCATACAATTTATACAGTAACCTGCTTACGTTAATAAGACTAAAATTACTCCTAGAGAATGAGTCCAAATAACATCGTCGGAATTGTCAAACAAAATAGGAAATTTATATAATTAAAAGAAAAGTTATTCCGCAGCAATGACATATATCTATGAAAATATCGACGAAAAATCGATGAAAATATCGACGCGCGATAGATGTAAAATTGCCCTAAGGAGGTTCACAGCATCGGAGACGTAAATATTAGCCAGAAATACAAACTATGACGCGGGTACACCCAACAGAGAATACCGCTGGATATCTTGAATATATTTCAAGACTTTTAACATGTTGAACTTCATCAAAAAAATAGACCTCACGACGCTTTTTTACCCCACATTACTCGAAAAAAGCTCGCAATGGTCTTTACATCGGCGATCCCAACAATGAACAACTGTACTAGCACGAACACACATGCCCTGGAGAGAGGTGACTTGCCAAGGAGGGACACTTGAGCCCATGACCTTCGTTTCAGCAGGCGAGGACTTGACTCGTCTCCACCTATTCCCAATTACAATTATTTTCGAATCTCCAACGATCAGTTGGAATTGGACGTATTTTTTGCGGACTAATGGACTCCCACAAACTTCGGCATGCCACGCCGTAAATCACTGAGCCATCGAAGGCGAGGACTTCACCCATACCCACGCCTGAGGGGTAAACAAAAACTTCGCACCCCTTACCATGGGGTCTAGACAAGAGGAGGAACCAGTCCGTCCCCTTGAAACTTGATTGATGTAGCCACTTTGGACGCATTTCTATCTGTTTTCAAAAATGTCCACAGAGCAGCGATGACAGCAAAACGATCCAAGTTCAAGTCTTATTTCTCTTGATTCCCATGTTGTTCGTTATATACATTAATGATCTCTGCTCCCGCATTAGCAGTAAAATACGTTTATTCGTTGACGACGCTGTCATCTATCGCGAAATTAGCGATTATTAATCGGTAGTCCCAACCTCGTTAGAGCACTTCATTTTTTTAAAGTTGTAAACGGCTGGTGTCCTAACACCCCCTGCCACACGCCTTTTAGGCGGCTCGCGGGGTATTATGTAGATGTAGATTTGTAGTACCGCAGTTACCAGCCAATATGGCTGTCTCTGAGCGTTTCGCTAGATAAATGTTTAAATATTCACAGGCATAATAAAATTCACTTTTTATGAGTGGTAATCTGAGTCATGGCATAAGGCATGTTCTAACACCCCCAGCCACACGCATTTTACGCGGCTTGCGGAGAAGTATGTAGATGTAGATAAGTTTTTTAATTGGGGTTAGGGATGTGGGTTGAGTAATGGGGAAATTTAGGGTATCGATATTAAGGTTTTTTAGGCGGTTCGTAGTCCCAGAGATGACTTAACAGAGACTTATTGGTGGCAGCACATGATTTTGAAAATTTTGGTGGACATATTTCAGATTTTTCAAGATGGGCGATATTTTCAGATCCTTAAGAATGTTTCAATTGATTACGAACCAAGGAGCGCCGCTGATTGGCCTGACAATTTGTTTTCTGCGGTCTGGATTATGTTATGATGCGCGTACCCCTATGAAAAAATTGTATAAACCTGTTTCAAAATTTTATACAATTTATACAATTGCCATGGCAATGTATAAGATTAATTCCAACATTGAACTTTAGAAGTGTATCTCCAATTAAAATAGAGATTGCGGATACGAAGTATAAAGAGAAAAGGGGACGTACTCTAACCACGGACAAGTTAGAACACATGATGATGATAGTGGCCTTAGCCAACCGAAAAACCGGTTTCGGAGATGTTAATTTTTATTTTTATTGGCTTTAGGAGTTAAAAATCTGAAATTCATTTCACCCAATAGAAGCTCCAAAAAAATTATTTTAAATCCCAATATTCACAATACAATACTTCAAAACGTGAGGAATAGTGTTAGAAAGTTGTGAATTTGATACATCACTTAATTAAAGGCATGGTTACATGGTACATTAACACGCACGAGTTAATGCCTAAATGTACACATAAACGCGTGCATGGACACGAAAATGCACCGCGTAACTAACCTATTTGAGCGAACGCACGAACAGGAAATAGAACATGTTCTAATTTGGTTCATGCAATCGTACATGTCCCGTTCTCCGATACACCAAAATCGTTCATGCATTCACATATTTACTCTTACGTGCTAATGGACCGTGTAATCAGGCATTAAGAATAGAAATTTCGGTCAAAAGCTCTAAGCACAACTTTTTCCGAGAAATTGTGATCGCTCTGCCTGCCCACCACGCTATTGATGAAATTTTTAAACCACTTTAAATGCGCAGATGGTGACATCATATCAAAAGGTCCACAGAAAGAATTCTCTACTGCGATATTCTGCCCCACCATAGTATGGCTGAGGAAAAGATCACTCGCATTTAATATTCCTTGCAAAAAGAATGGGAGAAAGATAGCAATACTGGAAAGGGCTTCAATACGGGGAAGGATGCCGTAGACCGGTCCCGAAGACTAAAATAAAACACTAAAAATATACAATCAACAACTTAAGGCTTTTAAATTAACGTTTCCATAAGCTATACGACGACGTGAGATGAACAATATAAACATAGACATAAAATTTAGCAGAAGAGTACAATAATTATCCAATCATATAATCTAAGGTTAAGTAAATTCGGATTAAATAAATGAGTCAATAATAACCACGCAATGAAATGCACTTTAATGAAGCCAAAACGTAAAAACTCAACATGGACACGCAGAAATAAGTTAAAAGAGTTTTCAAGGAATAATAGTTTAACTTTCCAACTGGATGTTCGTCTACACCACGCACAGAAGGAATTCCAAGAACCGCTACTGTATAATATAATGCTACTGCGGAGCATAGAAAAACAGGAACAGCATGACCGAGCTATGACACAAAATTAATTTGTAAAGAAACATTAATTAACAGGAAGAGCCATTTCGCAGCACTTTCCAGCTAATATTGCAATCAAATTATTATTACTAATGGGTGCGGTTTAGAATTAAACTCACAGAAGGTGTATTCTGTAAAGTATTCAAAACGTGGACCGTTTACAAGACGAAAGATATAATAACAAGTCATATTAGGCGACGATAAAATATAATTTGCATACGATTGTCAATCTTTCATCGGAAAGGAAGAAATGGTGATTTTTCGGGCAGGATTTATATAAGTTTTTAATACCGGGCCGACTCCGCACGTTCTACTGCCGTGCATTTCACATGTGCAATGAAATGCGTATAACTCTAAGGATAATATACATGGAAACGTCACTTCCAGTAAGAACCGGAAGTAAAATTTCGGTTACATATAGCCTACGGTTCTCTAAGAAATGCTATTGTTTGAATTATCTCTGTCAAAAATTAGTGCAACCCTTCAGCAGCTGAAGATGAAGGAGCATACATACCTTGGAGCTGACAAGCACAGCTTTTTGGAAAAGTCTCGATAAAAGTACGAAATTTGAGACTGCAAAATTATTTTCAAGCTGATGACCTGTTTCCCCTGTTACGACGTTATCAGATACCTAAGTAATGATCAATGTTTGTAGGATAATGGTTAAACAGACAAAACCGGTTATAACCTTGTAATGAGTAGTGGAACTCTGGAGTGTTGAACTCAAAAGAGGTTAGCGCTTTTTTTTATTCCGTCAACCTTAGATTGAGGCAAACCTAGATTCCGTTTGTCTTAATTTATCTGTAGCATAATGGAGAAAAATATAGCTTAAATAAGCCAATTATTCACAAAATGGCGCTTCAAGTTCATGACCACGTACCAATTATTAATTTCGAATAGAAAAACTGCGATTGTCACTAGGATCGCCTGATCACTTCAATTCCTTACATCAACACCAAAGATGTCATTCTTCTCTCTATTCAACAGCAAGGATCAAATCTTAATTAACCATGAGAAGAGACCCTTCATTATAATCAGTTTATGCGCATTACTCAGGGTTCCAACAATTCCTATATTTTAGATCCTTCGTAACTAGGGATGGTCGGATCGGATACCTCGGATCCAAATATCCGCGGATATTGCCCTTCATCGGATACATCGGATCCAAACTCGCGGAAGACATTGGATCTGGATCCGAAATTTTAAATAATAGCTTCAGTGCATGCAACGCCCCATAATCGTGGAAAGAGTTCCGATTCTCTCTTCGAATGCGCCGTCGCATGCGATTCTTGTCCTACTCATGAACCGTTTTGTTTGAAAGCTCTCGCAGAGGTTAAGTAGGAGAATTTCAGCCGTGGAAAATAAAAAAGGCAAAATACGACTGGCACATAGTGCGACTCTTCCCAAGAGATTGAACAATCATCGGGGGAATCTCAGCGTCAGGAATTTGAAAATGCATTTGGATCCGAAAATATCCGATCCGAAAGATCCGACTCCGAAAATCAAGGATCCGATCCGAATCCGGATCCGAAAAAAAATCCTGGATACGTCCATCCCTATTCGAAACACAAATTCTTTCCCAAATAAATCCTCTTTTATAATGGCATATGCCTAAAATTCTATGCAAATAGTCCTACGCCAGAAAATAGCACATTGAAATACGTATTTTTATCGCTTTACAGTACGACCCTTTTTAAAATTGCACTTGGGTATCCTTGAAAGGCAATGATAATATTATGTCTTCCATTAAATTTCAAGTTTAATTAATTCTTAATATCATTATTTGTACAATGGTTTTCTACTGTTTCGGGATAGATTGCAGTACATTCAAGATTTTCCTTTTCGAATAGCAATTACTAATCGCATATTGACTTCAAATCCTCCTAATAAGCATAATAAGTCGATGCGGTTCTATGCGTCACATCGCCATTTATAGGCTAAGATAATAGGAAATTAATTACTCAAGAAAGGAAACATTCTTTTCATCTTCACTAATCGACATGCCCTTTTCCTAAACGCTTAGATAATATCCTCATCCAACCCGCAGGCCCATCTACACGAGACTTCGCTGTACCACAACCAAAAAATTGTACTGTGTATTAATTTCCAGCCAATTTTACTTTCATGAATCCAAAAATATAAAAATAAAAGAAAATGAATTTAACATCACCAAAAATAGGCAAAAACAAATAAGGATTATAAAACCAAAACGAAAAAGATAAAAGATTGTACACTAAGCGGGGACAAAGGAGACTTGAGTTTTTTTACACTCCAGTTACGAATCTCTCGAGAAAAAAAAACACATTTCGCATAAATGCCACATTACTTGCTTTACGAGAAATGCACGAAATTAATCTTTGCTCGAAACAGGCAGGCATGCGCATCGATTTAAAAATAAAAAAAGAAACCCTTAACTCATTCACATCGAGCACGGGCTCACCGGATACAGACTAAATTGAGGATTCACGGAATTACAGCTGACAGGGGATTGAAAATTTTGCAATTTGGCGCAAAATAAAAGCTGTCGCAAGCGTTCCTGCAAAAAAATTGAAGTTACCTCTTCAGCCACGGTTGACAACATTCAACCGGTCACGACCACATGGGACGCACACGCTATAAATGGCTCTTTCACGTTCGTCATAAAAAAACTCAAAGCAGTGAAAGTCTCCGATTAAAACTAATTTCCCGTTGTTTTAAAAATGAAATTCACCTCGTCCTGGATGCCATTCAATAAAATACAACACATTCGCGGATGCGTGCCTGCAATAAATAAAATTTCCGAAAGTTCCAAAAATAATGGCAAAGGTTAATGGAAACTCAGGATAAATATGAACATGCCACTCAAGTATCAATACCGTGGAATTTCAAAAGCGGAGTAAGACCTTCTCGATTAGAAACTAGAGCAAAAGATAAAAAATTAAAAGAAAAAAAAGCTCAGCAGGAGTGTTTTGAGCGAAACGAACTTTTTGCCGGGTTTTACGTCAGATTAGATAAACCTAGCAGTACACTTGTATTCCGCCCGTCGTTTTCACTGTTTTGGCTGGGTTTTTACCACTCACCTTAATGCTAATTTTTGACCAGAGAAAAAATAGAAAACATAAAGTACCTAAGTATCGATAAATACATAGATTGAGAAAAGGAGCCGATGAGTAAGGTGGTTCTACAATTTTAGATTTAAAATTAAGCTGGGAAATTGTGTCGAAATCACATCAACTCTAAACAGGCATAATTATATTCGCCGACGTATCGGAATGTTTCGATACCCATACATACGAAACAGCAGAGGCTGTAAGAATAATTTTCAAATTATCGTTATGGCATAAACACTTTTACGCGAGATGACGATTTTGGCAATGCCCAGTTGAGAAATTTTATATAAAAAATAAAATTCCCTCAACTGCTATATTATATCACTCCGACCATCTACCTTTTTATTTTGCTTACATTAGATTGATTCGAGAACGAATCTTTTAGATTTATGAGTAATTTAAGAGGTTAATATCGTTCCGAACATATTTATGATACGATGCAGTAGGAATTAAGAGAGAAATATTATATTCAATTATTTTCAAAGCTCTACAGCGCGACCAATTTTATACCCTTTCATTGTTTTCCTTAATCCATTATTGTGAGGGTACGAATTCCAAATTCAATCCAAAAACTGATACATACGGAAATGTCCATATACCACCACTTGAGTCAATCCAGAAGTCACGGTTGCTTTAAAGTCATTCTCCGTGTCTATGAGAAAACAATTACGTAGCAAAAACATTATCATTCGACTAGTCAAAATAACAGTTCTATTCGTGGACACACAAGTATTTACCGACGACACAATTCTATGAAGAACGTAAAAGGGTGAAGAATAGACATTGGCGATGATGCAAGCGCAAACTGGATGGCAACTTTTATTGCGCAAGATAAAAGTTGCCATCCAGTTTACGTAAAAATTACGATTGAACTCTTGAACGTAACTTGTTCGAATATGAGCTCTGCGGCCCATGAAATTAGAACATTTAGAAATCCAACAACTGAGATCAAGATTTATTTACACCAAGAGTGAAATATATCGTGGAAAAACATTTGGCTTCGCCAGGATTCGAGCCCGGATATCCCTATAGCCGGTCAAATCACAGCTACCATTTGCATCAGCAAGCCGGAACCCCAGCACGAGATTACGTAAGGAGTTACTTGTTTCAAGTTCTCTGTGCTTCATGTTTCATGTGCTTTGACATCAACAGATCGATGTACATTAATATGAAAGTGAAGGCACAAGCCGATAGAAATTTAAAAAAAATCAGGGGTACCTATTTCAAAGAGTAATCCGTGAAATTATCTATTAAAGAAAATTACGGGTAAAAGTCCCGTCTGGGCTGTAGCGTGCGAACGGAATTTCAGGAGTAACTGTACGCACCGGGATCGTCCGTTTGGCTGTTTTTTCCACATTTTCCCGGCAATATTATCAGAGGTGTGACATATAAATCGGAGGTGTCTAATACATGGGAAACACTGAGCAGTGGTCATCAATTTCGGTCAGTGAAATTTAAGCTGTTGTGTTGTTATCAACAGCTCAGGGATAGACTTGTAAAAGCTCTCCTCCGACGTGCTATAATTCTATGAGATGCGATTCATAAAATTCGCTCATCAAAATTATAAATATTATCGCCAAACATTCGAAACGACAAGCGCTGGGGTGAAAAAAAATCATGACAGGGTAAAGACTTGAAACATTCGAGTTCAAAACGACTTCAGACCATTGGGTAAGATAGGACTGGTAAGGGCACAGTACGTTCTCATTGGTCGAAATCTTATCTATAACCATGAATATTCCCAGTAAAATTGCATGACGAGTATATGCATCACAAGCGATAAGTTATAGAAGTAAAATTGGCCATGAGAGAAACTAGTCACAAAAAACTTGTAGATAAGTATCGATCCTCCAAACCACAACTTCCTTATCTGCTGGGAACCAGATTTCCGTCCTGGAAATATTATGAGTGATCCATAAGTGAAACGAAATATATTGAGGCATAGCATTCGAGTCCACATGTAAATGCATTCTATATCTTATCACTGATCGGAATTCGTACCTCAGTATTTCTCTAAATTAGCTTATTTCAATGAAGGCAAAATACTAATTGATATGTGTGATCCCCTTATTATTGTCAAGACATTCAGCGATAAATTATAATATTGACCCCATTTATAACAACTGCAAGTGAAAAAAAATACTTTCATTAACATAAGCAGAGATCGAATGATAACACTTTTTAGTTCACAACGTGATTAAGCACTAACTTCAACAGTGATGAACACATTATCGAGGAGGTTGAAATAAAAGCTTTCAGCTGCTAAGTTCACTTAACTGTGGTTTAACTGCACCACAGTGTGATCTCCACCAAAAGATGCCTCGGACGACATACCTAAGCACATGACACTTATAAGTTCAACAGATTTAGGCTTCAATTGGTGGAAGTTAGACATATTTAAATAAATAAAAGATCGTAGCACTTTTCCACAAGAATTTTTAATGCGTACAACGGCTTTTCGGCTATTTCGGCTTACCAGATGATGGCTCAGAGAGCCGAAACGCGTTGTACGCATTAAAAAGTCTTGTGGAAAAGTGCTACGATCTTTTATTTATTTAAACATGACACTTTTGATTGTTTCACAATTATAAACCAACTTTTCTATTTATTCGCAAGCTTTATATATCCCTCTCCTTTTCAAATCCTAAACAACAGCAAAATTGGAAGTGTGTTTATGGATTGAGCCTTCGTGAAAATTAAACCTACTAATTTTCTTTCCACTTTTACAACAATATTTTCACAACAGGAAATGGAGTAACATTATGCAAAAGTTTTTTCAGCTTAATATAGAAACTGACTGCCACCAAAGTGACTATATTTTTAAATGCAATACATAATGCCAATACTTTATGCAATAAAATGCCAATGTTAAAATTTTATACCATGATTAGCTAGGATATTGGCTAATTCTAAGGCCAAGAGGAGAGTTCACTGTGAGGGCTTGGCATGACTTCCTGGTAAAGGCAGAAATTTTTGGTAGTAGTCTGACACTACTTTAAGCTTGCACATAAAATATATTACTCCTTGATGATTTTTTTAATCCATTAACATAAAACTGTAGGACACAAAATATATTAACGGTATAAATATCTTTACTTCAATCATATGCATGTATAGGACAGTGCCAGAAAAACGTTAAGATAAAGGAGTACATATTAGGAATAGATAATCATGTGACTCTACCTAAAAACGCTGCATTCATACATAGTGGCAGATGTCCTACATTACGCATGATTAACTGTACCTTCTTAGTTGACAACCAAAGTATGTCCCCAAACCCTTGCCCATCTACAGCATGTAAGGTTATCTCTAAAATAATATTATCAGTTCAAAAAAATGTTCTCCTCCTCCTTAAAGCATACTCCTCATTCCTTGCTATTTTAAAGAGAACCCTCCCTCTTTCTTCAAGTTGGTAAAATAGTTACGCATGACCACTTTCTCTAAAATGAAAAAATTGCCTAAGTACAATTCCTTAACCCTTTTAGTGCCAGGGGCCGATCCATCGGCCCGGGTAGTATATGCGAAGAGTGCCAAGGGCCGATCTATCGGCCGGGCTTATTTTGCACTGATGCGGTTTATTTTTTGAGCTTCCTATAGATTTTGTCTCTATTTTTTTGTATCTATCATGCTTTAACATACCCGTAAATATTGAGAGTCAACGAAAAAAAAATTAGTTTCAGAAAATGCATATTAGGCTTTATATATTTTTTTTAGAGCAAACCTACAAATTCAGCAGCATAAGGCCTGGCATTCTTCAGCAAACCAGGAAAAATGGGCTGGGACTAAAAGGGTTAATAACTGATGAATGAAATATTTGAGACTGGTTGAAACATAGCGAAGTAGAATAGATGTTGACGAGTAAGAAGGATACTCAAGTGTATTATTACAGCTTCTTCACAATGAGTGATCCTCTCCTAAACCTTTCTTACCAATTTTATATTATAAAGAGACTCCACCCCTATGGTGGTAACTAGTCTCGACAAAACTGCTCGGAGAACAGCCATTGAGTGGAGTGTTATGTCCATCTGTTATGACATTAAGCCATGATGCCCTGGCTATTTTCCATTTCAAACTGACATTCCTGCTGCTAACCTCAACCCTTCCTTACACCATGCCTTATACAGTTTGAGATAAAGGAGAGCACTAAGCAACAACAGAACTGAAAAAACACACATTGCTATGTTGCTATGATTTCTATGTTCCTTAACTCTTCCCACCAGCTTTCATGTAAGGGCAAAGCCCCAATTCCAGGTCAACTCCCCACGGTTAATAGATAACAATCAAATCAAGAGTCAACTGGATGTAATAAAACATCTGGTGCATCAGGATTGTATCACCCCGCCGAAGCACAGCATTAGATTTTTTATAAACAGATTCGAGCAACCTCCTCATTATGTCTTAGGTTAAGCTAAGCAAGTGTATTAGCAATGTGCACAATTAAAATGGATCAAGATAATAATTTTTCAAATCATTCCGAAGGAAAGTAAAAAATTCTGATTTTAGATAAAATATACTTAAGACTTCATTGCCTACACAGTCATTGGAATAGTTTCCCTGCTTACATAGACTCCATTTACAATAAAGGCACTTCTTCAGCATAAAGTAAAAATTACGACATACCCTACTTAAATTCATGTGACAACTAATGAGAAATGTACTGATTTACAAGAAATTTTAAGATTAATTTACTAAGAAAAGAAATTATTCAGCTCCATGAAGGAAGGACACTTTTGTACTCATTGGGTTCTGTTATAAAGGTCTCTTGAGGTTGAAAAGGATCTCAATGTAAATATAATCATAGTAGAGCACATAAAGAGTACACTATGGCCGACCACCATTCATGATCAAAGGAGGGACAGTTTTGGATATCACAAATCAACATCATTCAACTGCTTCTATCACACTGCGGAGCACAATATTACAAAGTATGCACCTATATGACTTTAACTAAACAAGAAGAAAACTTATTCATAACTGTGAGTTCACATTGAAATTAAATTGAAAATATATAGTTACATTAACTGACAACATCACAGTCATGATCCCAGGAAAAACCAATTGAAAGTGCATCACTTGCCATTTCAAGTAACAAGCAAGTTGGTTAACGTCACTAATAACGGCTGTAACTAATAAGATCAGGATTCCTACCACTACAGTCAATAGATTTAATAAGCAAAAATAATAAATACATAAATAAGGTAGAACAAATTTCAATTGCTGACACAAAACAGTGATTTTTTTCTCCCAATTTAGACATCAAAGGTAAAACGATGATCTTACGAAACAAATATCCTTAGTTCCCTTCCCATGAGGAGAACTTTTCATGTTAAAAATAACTTTACAAAACAAAATGTTCTTTCATCGAGCAATGCTAACGTTGGCAAAAGAAAAAGCTTGCAAGCAAAAACCGCACTTCAACTAATTACAACAACAATTAACAAACTCGACGTCCTAATCTGAAATTGCTCTAACGCAGTAGTCATCCGCAAAAATTAATTAATAAAGATCACCAACATCGAATTTCAAGATAGATATCACAGACGTTGTCTATAAAATTGATAAATTAACTAAATGTGTGGTATTCATCAAAAATGCTCCTTAATCGTTCGGTACTCCTGGTGATGCCAACAATCCTTCCCTCACACCTTTCCGATACCTTCACGATATACAAAATTAATGGTTAATTAAATGAGCTATGGTGACAGGCAAGGTGAAACAGCCGACACCGACTCACATGCATAAATGACTGACAACTTACCCGTTGTGCCAAAGATCTGCTTGACCATATCCCAGTAGAATCCTTCCAAAACTGTTTTTTCTTGAGCATGTTGCTGGCAGAGCAGGGGCCAAAGTTGCTTCCTTATAGGGCTATTTATGGGCCACGAGTTTTCTCTGATGATCTGCTTTAGCTAGAAATAAAAATAATATCTCTAACACCCAAGGAATCCACCGCCCTCTTCAATGATGGCCACATCAGAAGTCAAATCCGTCGAGAATGAATCTCAACATGAAATACATCCATGACTAACATTAATGCTTTTTAGAAACTCCATTTACCTCTCTTTTCTTGCCAGCTTGAACCAACGCTTGCACTTCTTGAAACGTCTTTAGAGATCCTTTTTTCACAGGACTATCTGACAGAATAGATATCGAACTAGTATCCACATAGTCGGGGAAAACCTCGTACAATTCCGATTCCTCTTCCAAAACAGACAGCATACTGTGGATCACTTTGTTACCAGATTCACCATGTTTCATCATTCATTTCCAAGTAACTAATTTCAAAGTAATTCATGCAAAGAAGACAAAAGGCTATCATTTGCCGGAGCACATTGATCCTCGCACACGTCAATTTCTTGAATAAACGTGATGGATTCATTCATGCGATGACAGCAATGCGGTCAATACAGTATTTTTAAGAACATTTTACTGCTTTAGCACCACGAAACATAACTTTACTTACCAGTAGACGGTGAAATGCAGCGTCTGCTATCGAGCCCCTCACAGAGCGTAACCCGCGTAAACCCACCAGCTCCCTGCGACTGCTCCTGACAACAACGCCAGTCCACATCCCTCGGCGCCTCGGCGAGCTCCCCGTGCACGAAAGAAAACAAATTACTCAATATGGCGCGACTTCAAAGGCGCAATAAGATTGGCCTTCGAATGACAGGTAGAGCACACGGTCTTTGCTAACGATGAAAATGCTATCGCAACAGGGCACTTCGTCGAAATAAAAGTGGCTATAATATACGTAGTAATTTTGTCGAGATTTTTACGCGAGGGCCCAATTTTTTTTACAAATGACACTTTTTTGCATGAGTGGATTACTACAGTAATCCATTCCATCTGAAGTTAATGATTCTTTTATTTACCCATTCTTACACATGTTCCGCGAATTTATCTATTACTTTTTGACTGTGACTGCTTGGTTAAACTCATTCGTAAAAACAGTTTTCAACCAACGGATGAGGTCATTAATTTTTACTCTTACATCATGTCATCTTAAGGCCTGTTTACACGGTACATTAACACGTACGGGTTAATGTCTAAATGTATGAACGCGAGAATGAACGCCAAAATGCACCGTGTAACCACCCAACTTGTGCAAATGCATGCACAGAAAATAGAACCTGTTCTAATTTGGTTCATGCATTCGTACAGGTTCCGTTCCGGTCCACAAAAATCATTCACGCAAACGTACATTAACTCGTACGTGTTAATGTATCGTGTAAACAGGCCTTTAGACGTCAAAAATAAGCAACTATAATAATTTCATTCTCACGTAAGAACATATTTCAAGTAATGAAAATTTCCATCAAATATTACACTTACCTACTTCATGATATTCGTCCTTCCCGATTCTCAATACTTACCTCGTAAGGGCCAAAGTCTAGGAGATTCAGTATCGAATTTGGGGGGAGGTCAGCATCAAATTTTGTGAAGGTCACCTGGGTCCAGAGGATTGGCGCAGCGAGGGGGGGGGGAGGTTGAGGGATAAACCCCCCAGAGATCAGATAAATTTTCAAATTTAATCCATTTCACTTAACGGATATATATTATTAGTAGAATAGTGTAAGTACTAATAAAATATCCCTCAGAAAGTCGAAAAACTCACCACTTTGAACCATTTATTTTAAATATTTTCTGGGGTAGGGCACCTGCACCTCCTGCATTCTATACTCCCAGTAGCGGTTGCTCCCAAAACTACCCCTAGCCTTAATTCCTAGCTGTGCGTATGGTCCAGGGAGTATGGAATATCCTCCGGGAGACATGGTTTTTATAGTAGGGATTGCTATGCTCTACGATGAATGGAACTGAAACTTATCTCCCATTAGGAACTTGAAGCATTCATTTGCTTATACACTCCCTTCACAAGAATACAAAAACTACTGATCTAATAAAAATTAGGTAAAATTTGGGGGAGGTCCCTGTGATACCCCCCTAAATCCTCACAACTTGAATCATGGTCGCTTCCTTTTCTTCTCAAACCGCCCAACATAAAATGCACTAAAATAGAGATTAATATACATTTCCCTGGCTATGAATAATGTCAAGATTTCATAATTCTCCAATTTTAATAGTGGTAGTAGGACATCCACCTATGACCATCATCTGGCTCAGCTCCATGCATTCGAAATGATACATTAATATTCACTTTCGATTGGGTCCACCTTGCCACACTTTCCATTCAGAATCCTTGCCAGAAGATGGAATTCTCAGGACACGTTCCATATATGGAACGTGTCCTGAGAATATGTTCAGGATATGTTCCATATATATATACATCCTCTACTTTCCCTTACCATCATGCTGAGGTTGCATATGCGGCAATGTGTAATCATCCATAGAAATTAATAATTCTTTGCTAGATTATTTATTAGGTTATTGGTTATCATTTCATCACTTGAAGAAACAAGTATTCATCATAGACCTGAAAATACCATAAATGACTTTTAACTGATGAAAATTAACAATATGATGAACTACTAAAATAATGACCAATAATCCAAATACCAGGTAGCCACATTTAGTTCAGTGCTTCAGATTATAATTTAGTCAAATGAAGTGATAAAAGTGCAGACTGTACCTCAGGCAAAGAAGATCAAATATACATTACAATCAAAGTTTAAAATAACTCTATTTACATTAAAAGCCATTTGACAACCCAAAAACACAATATACCAAGCTATAACTTAACAGTGATTAATAGTGCATGTGAAAAAAGTCACATGCCTTAAGATAATGCCACTGAAAGAAGGGTATACTATCTTAAGGAAGCATACACACAGCCATACAGCAATGACAGCATTGCAAGAGAGGGCTGAATAGAAAGAGGAGGAAAAGTCAAATACTTCTTGAAGAATCTATGACTAATGACTCCTCTATGCAGGGATGTTAATCCCTCAAACATTTTTCTCTCCCTCTTTCTCTTTACGCTCACTTCACTCTCATTCAAATGTGTTGATTAGCTGCAGTTGAGAGCAATTTTAATTTCAATTTACACAAAATATTGACATTATATAATCTTATTATCTTTAGCAGTGTGATTCAACTATACCCAACATGTTTTCTTTCAGTAATGGGCAAACAATATTATGAACAGGTATTCCAGTAGCCACTAATAAGCTGTGTTGAGTGGCAGCTAAATCAATACTTCACCCAGCATTGCTGAGGTATTTATTTCACTCTTTATCCACATGTTCTCACGCACACAATAGAATGTGTCACTGACAGAGGCCAAGAAAATAAATCCAAGTCTCACATCACTTGATCACTCTCTTCAATGCTCCACAGCAGCTGTTTCCCATGATTTAAAACTTACTAGGAGAAAAGCATTGTAAGGGAATACTGGCAGAGTCCTAGCATCTGTAGCACAAACAAGTCTCATCTGAGAATAAAAATATACTAGAAACAAACAAAACAAAGACTTGCCTGACAACTAAGTTTATAAATTCTCAAATGCCTTTACTCTACCATAATGGAAGATTAAAAATAAACATCTTATATTATAGTCAACTAGCAGTAGGCAGGAGGTCCTTAAAAAGGAACTAATCATCCATCTGGTGTTTTTAAGGGCTTCAGCCAGATAGTTTAGCACCTAGGGAAAACTCAACCCGGCACCCCACCAATGACTTTGGCATAATACTTCATTTTGATTTGCTTCATCAATCACTGGTGCTGTCTTGGAATTTTTAACATGACAGCAGAGGATTTTGACTTGAAATTTACTCCATTGAAAATTTGCTGCTCAAAGGCTTGCACACTAAAAGGCAAAAATTTCTTTTTCACTCACGATGATAAAATGCTATCACACCCACTGTCCCTTAGGATTCAAAGGATCCAAGATTTCCTACCCAATATTTATGGACACTTTGCAAATTTACTTTAGAAGTAGCAAGGGCAAGGGAAGAAAAACCAAAGTCAACCAAAGCAGATGGACAGGTGTAAAAAAAAAACGGTGCTTAGGAAAAGTGATGGGCTAACTACAGATGCTTTACAACCACATTATTTGTCATAAGATATTGGTTTGACACCAAAGATAACAAATGAGTGGAGAAATTTTCTTTTGCCATCATAACTGGGTAACAGGTGGAATGTAGGAATTGCAGGCAGCCAGATGTGCGCATGATATGGGCTATGACAGAATACAGCTGTCCCTCTTCTTGACTGACAGGTCACTCTTATACACTTCTATACAGGTTAGTGTTCCGCAGCAGGTTTTAGTTCTTTTATCTGCTTGATGAGGTAAGCCTTTTCATCATTAAACTGCTCATCTTCAGACCTCTCTGTGTGGAATCGTGTGAGGAAGTCAACCAGCTTCTCTTGATTTCTCAATAAGATGTCCAGAATTGGCTTTGGTTTGTTGGGGTTTGCAACAAAGACCTGTAATATTTAAGGTTGATGAGAAATTATGACCCTCCTCATTTAATGCACTTATAATTTTAAATGAAGGAAAGTTTAACCTCGAGAACACACAGCATAACATCAGACAAATACACGCATTACATTTGACAAAAAAAAACTGCTTCAGGTCTCACTTAGCGGAATTTCATATTAACAGGTGTAAGAAAAAACTTAGCACATCCACAGATTGAATTAATATTAAGGCAAGACTTCAACATATAATCTGATGATGGCGAATTACCACTCATTGAACACTGTTCAACTGGTCCAGTAACTGGTCATACGGTGTATTCCATCAGTGAATTTCATAGATGTGAAAACTTTTGATGCTTAAAAAACTTCCTATCTGAGCATAGATTTTGAAATTCAGTTTCAGCAACCTAAATATACATTTATTTTGGCGGACAATATTAAAAAATCTCAACAAATTCATAATCATTGGTTTAGCTTTCCATTTAAAATATAATAATTATTTGAACTTCACAGCCAATTTTAAGTAATGAAATATGACATACTAGCTCTTCCTGACACACCCAGCAGCCACACTTAACAGAAGAGTTCCCTAACTGCACAGGCAGATGGGGCATAACATTTTAAATTGATTCTAATAAGTATGGTGTGGTATTTTGAGGAGGTAACTGACAGCTGAGGTAATGGTGTGGGAATATTAGAGAGGGAAGAGTGGAGAGGAACCTGGCATCAGCAATACTCTCCTCTTGAGGGAAGGCACCAAGAAGATCACAGCTTAACATAATATCCCAGGGACAGAGTGCTGTAAAATCCTTGAAGTGGTGTACACATATCGAAACCTTAACCTCCAAATTGTCACGTACTATTTATCAACTGCGTCACTTACGTTCAAGTGTCTCTTTGAGTGTCTTAAAACATGTGTACTATGCTAACTTTCAATCCTTAATTTCTTACGGTATTATTTTCTGGGGTGACAGTTGCAATAGCAACGAGATATTTATTCTACAAAAGAAAGCCTTAAGAATTATGTTAAATTTACAATATAAAGAATCTTGTCGGCCTCACTTTGAAACACATAAAATATTGACTGTAACATCCCTCTACATTCTGAATTTAATGGTATTCATAAAAAAGCGTGTACATTTTCTCCCAAAAAATGCTGACTACCATTCGCATATGACAAGAACAAAAGACTACCTGCATGTTCTTCCTAGAAAGACAAAAAGGAGTAGTGATGGTCCTCTCCATAAGGGAACAAAACTTTATAACCTTCTACCTGAACAGTTAAGAAATTTATCATCAATTGAACTCTTTAAAGTGAATCTCAAAAGATACCTAATTAAAAATACCTTGTATAGTGTTGATGAATATATGAACTATTGTAAAGAAAACATTTGTAAACGTATTCTATGAGCAGTGCTTGTACTTAAAATTTTATGCTGTGACAAATGTAACTTTCCAAATGTATACTTTTTTATGTGAATGTTACCTGATATATCATCCCATGTTATTCATCAGTGTATTGTATTGACGAAGCCTATACCATTTACTAATCTGTATTGGTTCTCTTGGCTAATAAAACTATTATTATTACTTGAAGTGCCTTCCGCTCATAACGCACTCATCCAGAAATGAGGCCAACACTCTCAGGGTTCCAACTCTAACTGAATTATAAAATTCATTGTTTTTTACAGGTTTTCATGGTCCATTTTTTTATTCTAGGAATAAATGTTGATCACGTAAAAATCACCTGCTGCACGTTTACTAAAAATTTAACAAACGCGATCAACGCCCACAATGCAAACGCAGCAATGAATGTGCTATCTCTTACGACGTCACCTATCGTTAGCAAAATTTAGAGCCGGCTAAATGTTGTGAGTGGGAAAATGGAGGGTGGCAGGGGAGTGAAGAGAGGTGTCTGATTTCTCGCCAGGATTAATGAGCACTTTGGTTGCTGGTCTTCCAATCACAGGCTCAAGATCTGTGTCTCGTCATGGCACACGGACCAATAATTGCGCCTCGAATATACGAGCGCAGACAAATGCGTGGACAGTGTCTGCAAGTGACTCGGCCTTGAAACATGATCGACATATCAGTTTTTCTCGTGAACGGTCAATAGTAGTTCTACAATCAATTTTGAGAGGATTATAAGGTTTACAGATGAAATTCACGGCTATTTCCAGGTTTTTTCACGGTAGACGAAATTCACGGCTTATTCACGGTTGGGTGGGAACACCGACTCTAGCCACCTTACCAACCCAATCCTTGCCAGACTTACATACTCCATTACATTCTCTTTTCTCAGTGGGTCCAACATACCAGTTTCTTCTTCTCTCAGTTTCGTTCGCTCTGGCAT
Source organism: Ischnura elegans (assembly GCF_921293095.1). Taxonomy (NCBI): domain Eukaryota; kingdom Metazoa; phylum Arthropoda; class Insecta; order Odonata; family Coenagrionidae; genus Ischnura; species Ischnura elegans. The sequence goes on from NC_060256.1 coordinate 13,835,300, forward strand.
TTTCCAAGTTTATAGCACCTTGAATGGCTACCAGTGTTTCCCACTGGGTCACTGATGACATGGCTGCTGACATTTGAGAAACTTAGTCTGTTCCCATTATCAGCCCTGACATCGGCAGCCATATCATCAGTGACCCAGTTGGAAATATATATTAGTTATATCCCTTTCCTATTCGACTTCCTTACTTCTTCGGGGTTGGCAGTCACTTTCAGCACATTTATACATATTGTTAATTTTATTATCGAACCATACTTAGGAAGAGTTTGATGAAATTACAATACATTTAGAGTAGTCAGAGTTTTGACTTTCAAGGACGGATTTATCAGAAAAATAAAAAGAATTTAATAAGTTCATAATTTACACTAAATCATAACAGTATGGAGTGGACCCTTCATTGGTATCCCATAAGTATAGCAAATACTAGAAAGACTAAGGAATACAACATAAAGTCTTTAACTTCAGCCTCATCAAGGGATAACTCCAGGAAGTGAGTGAAAAGAAAGTACAGAAATGGGTAAGAGAGATGCAAACCCTCAATAACTCATCAATCGTGTTTCAAAAGTGTTTCTTTACAATGAATCAGGAAGCAAGCCTGCAGCTGTAGGGAGCAGGGGGAGAGGGGTCTTTGGAGGCAACAGGCATAGCAACTACTCATGATACATCTGAGAGCAGTAGACAGTAGGCAGCTATGGATAGAGATGAAATTGAGAAATAGGATATGCATGCATTCTTTTAGCAATCATTACAGGAGTAGGTACAATGCAAAGAGACCAGGGGAAACTATGAGGATATGAGACAGAATTCATAATTGTTTGACTGAAGTTCAGGAATAGTTTGAAATAGAGGCGATGGGGTTTTGGACCAACGCCATGTACTAATGAGATGCAATACCAGATTATACTGAGTTATTCAAGACAGAAGGTATAGGAAATGTAATCCGAAGTTCTTTAAGGGACCAAAAAAAGGAAAAAACAGTCACCAACAGAGAATAGTTTAGGGGAGAGTATAACCATGGAGACTGTGGTGTGAGAAGACTGAAGTAGAATTACTAGAAGAGGCAGATGATTTGACTGAATGTATGCAAAACAGTATGAAAGAATCATTAGATATCAGAGGGAAAGACTGCGAAAAGGTGGAAATAATCAAGTGGAAGAAAAAGACACAAGAAAGACAAGAGGATATACATAATTAGTAAATAAACATTGGATTACCGTGGGAAATGAAGAAGGAAAGAGAGGTCTGGTTGAGAAAGCAGAGTAGCAAAGCAGCAAATTTTCGAAAGGAGGAAGAGGCAGGCTTGCTGCAAGTCAAAATAATATTGCTATCCAGCAGCAAAGATGACAAGAAATATCAATAATTAGGAGTGAGAATGGTAGGATGTTGACAAAGAGAAAAAGCATTCAGAATAGGAGAAAGGTGAAAGGGAGGGAAAAGTATGACTAAGGAATACGCATTCAAGATTGATCATAGAGGATGTGGGTGAAATGGACGAGGATTATTTTAGACCTCGGACTCTAGGCATTTGAATAAAGAGAGTCCCCTTCACGATATGAAAGCAAAGACAGGGGTGATAACACATGACACATTGTCCTGAAGAATTTAGGGAAGGTTGGGAGAAGTAGGTTTTTTGAATTTGTCACCAGGATACAAAACGAGACATCTTATGGACTTACAATGCCAATGCTAAGAATGCATAGCTGTTATATGCTATCACGAGTACTGTAATGTGATTTAGTGCATTTATGCTGCCCATACATAGTTGTTTTAATATTACCTTGCAGGAATTTTTATGCACTAAAGACGAGAACAGTCGAAGGATTTCAGCTCTCATAACTCAATATTTCCAGATAAATTTCCCTTATTTCACAACATGATTTCTTGTTGATTGTAAAAAATTTCCACATATTGTTATAGTGAGAATTTCTGGTGTGACGAGTTAATCTTCTCTGAGTTGAAATAAGCAAAAATTATGAACTATTGCAATAGACTGATCATATCACAAATTTTATACTAACCCTATGTAGCAAATGACTTTTTTAATCATAATAAAAAAGAGTAATTAATCATATATTAATGCTCATCCTACTTTGTATCTTTGTCCAACATACAGTTGATACAAAATTAAATTGCAGGCAAAGGATATTGTATTCATTGAAGGCAATGATGCTTAAATAAATCAGCAGTTACCATGCCTATAAAAAGTGGAGATAACCGAGTTTGAAGTGCTGCATCTCGGTAACTAACCAATCTGATGTTATAAAATAAAATAGAAATAAAAGAAAAGTTTTTCTTTGTTTTCTTAACATCATCAGGAAGTCATTGTAGCATAAGCAATATTTTACCTGGATTTTTACAAAAAAGATAAGAGCCATTTTTGATGCTCCACTTTACAAGCTATTTATTCCAGAATTTTGTGTATTTACATGAAAGTCCATATCAAAGAAGAACAGACTTTTATAAATGCATGTCCGAGAGCAGAGCTTTTTCATAATGGACTTATCACAAAAAAAATTGTCGTATATGAAAACTCGGTTATTTCATTATAAAAAGACTTATAGGAAACTTAAAAGCACTGTTGGCAACATATGTATTTCAAGATGCCTGAGACTACAGTTAGTCCCAAAGCAATCAATATGGAGAATGGGAATCACCAGTAAGAAGGAATATCAGTTTAAGTAAAGGAGAAACTAATACATAACATTCATTTCACGCCTCTTTCCTAAATATTCATGAAGGGATATTTCTATATAGAACTCATTCCTATTTGATATCAGTTTGTTTTACAAAAATGATGGAATACTTGTCTCTTTGTGCTTCTAGGAAATGCTTTAGCCATAATATTAACTATGCATATTTTCACAAATGTACTCTCTTATTTTGATTATATATTTCTCATAAAAAAATAATTAGAAGAATTTGACCGGGTGATTCAGTAAAAATGGATTAATTTCATTATATTTTTTAGATGACAACCGTGCATTCAAACATTTTCACAATTTCCGATTTAACAGTACCTTAAAAACATGGAAGGCTTCAAACTGAATATTTCGAGATTTCTCCTTCAGCATATTCATCATCAGTTTCAGATTATCTGGATTGGATATATACCGAGTCATCACCTGGAAAAATTAATATTGATTTTAGGAGAGACCAGAAAATAATAACAGGGGAATTAGACTCGTTAGCTACCACAATAACACCATAGAAAATATATTATACTTCCTTGCACCGTACATTACTTTTTCCAGTGTCAAGGTGGAAATGAGTAAAAAGGAATTGTAGGTACAGTGAACACCTTATTATCCATGCACAGATTAGCTGTGTTGCCAAATATTTGAGCACGAATTTACTCTTCCTTCCATATTTTTCATGATCTCGATAAAGAATTAAATCAGGGGCAAAAATCACCAGGACTACCTTATTGCAATGCAAGGATACACAAGAATTATTACTGTCAGCAAAATTCCCTTCCTAAAACTTAACTTTGCAATAAATAATACCCTGGCATATGGTTTGAAATAATAGTACATTCCTTGATTTACATAATTTTAAAACATAATTAAAAATAAAATAGTGTGGATTATCCACGTTTTCTGATTATTTGTGCCGCATCTCCCCATCATTAGCCCAGGTAATCTGGAGTTTACTGTACACCATGATAGTAGCAAAGGTTAAAAACGTCAAGGAGTATATGAGCTTTATGATAACAGTAATTTGGCACTTTCGCCATCACTTTTGTCAAAAGAAATATCAATTTCCCTTTTTGATTAATCCAAATTGTGATTCCAAGTAAATTCACTGTGTTCATAATCAAAAAATACTGAAAACGTTTTCTTGAGCTGGATTCCAATTATTACAAAATTTCAGAAGTGCCATACCATAATTCACAAATGGAGGTGAATGCAAACTCAATTTGCATTTTGCAATGAAATAATAGGACTATGTACAAGAATATGTTAGAGTATTTGAAAAAGTAATGCACTGCTATCAACAGAGCAGCATATGTTTGAAGCAAGACAGCAATGATGGATCATAATATAATATTTCATAAAATTAACAGCTGATAATAATGAGATCTAAAATGTATTGTTATTCAAGATTGCAACCCTGAGCATCAATATTGAATGTTCACAACTGACAGAGGCACTTATAATGAAGAGTACTGTCAATATGAGTGCTTCAAAATTAAAGTAATTTTTAGTACTTAAATCATATGGCTATTGACAGTTCCTCAGTAATCTCACAATGGGTCTTGCCGTAAAATAAATATACTTATTCTCACATGAGCACACTCAAAATGAAACTAGAGAAATGAAAATACTTATTTAAATAAATATCAATTACCTGTATTTCAATATGTGCATTAATAACCCTTACTGTAAAAATCTTAACCCGCTATTAATGAATGGGCTACGGGAATGAATGGAAAATTCTTACAATAGTCCTCGAAAGTATAACCAAAAGGAAGCTTCATCCTCCTTACAAGTGGATGGAGAGCTGAACATAAATTTAATTTTTAGCTGGATATTAATACAAAAACTTAAAACTTGATGAATGCATTGGAGAAGAAACATTACTGTAAAATTGTGCCTGTCCAGTAGGAGTTCACCAAGAAGTTTCAGGCTCTGCCTTCGCGTCACATAGTTTTCTGAATTGAGAAGTCGTTGGTAATGGGAGAATACTTTATCATAGTTGACTTCCAAGAATTCAGCACACAAAATTTTATGGCGGGTCAAGAGTTCCTGTAATAAAGAAAAGGTAGCGTTCATAAGGCTTTGCAGTGGAAACTTGAAAATGAAAAACCCCTCATCATTATCATGATAAATACTGAATTAAAACCCTTTGCCAATGCCACCTGATTGACATGAAAACGAAAAGTTCATTTTTTTAAGTGCCGACATTGGTATACAGAAATACTCATTATCAGATGAGAAAAGATACCTGAAAACTACAATTCAGTAAGTAATCTTACACAATGCCAAATTAATTCTAATTAAGAAAATAGAAACATGAAAAGCATGTTATTTGAATCCCATGCAATCGGTTAAACTTTATCAGTCATAAAATGATATCTATTAATGTATGAGGTAAAAATAAATTGAAAACGATTAAACCAACATGAACGATATTATAATTATAACATGATTAAACTAAACTAATTACATTAAAATAAACTAACAAAATTAAACTAAAATAATATTAGTGCAAATAAGATGATTTCACAGTCTGTTTCTCTATTAGTAAATATTTATCCTGAGAATAAAATGTGTGTATGTACACCCATGTCTCGTATAGCGCAATTTCGATTAGTGCAATTTCGATAAAGCGCAAATTCGTTCCTCGGGGAAACATAGCAACGCAGTGTAGCCTAATCAAAAATCTTAAACGCTCTCGTGATAAAACGTGAACTTGCGCTAGGTACACACGAAATTTCTATCATTTTACGCATATTAATATTATTGCTTGCCTCAAATCTTCTTTTTTGTTTACATATTAATCGAAATCCATTGCTGTGCAATGGCCAAAAGTATTACTCGTCATTGGGTCCAGATAGCCGGCCTACCGAAGTAATTTATCTCGTCTCCTTAACAGAATGATAATAAATAATTTAGATAGTTAATTAAGCGTGGGGCTGGTGGAAATGATTTTTTTTCAGCAATACGGTTTGAGACGTATTTTTGGCATCATAGGTTATCGGGCAATTGACTTCCAGGTAGAGGGTCTACGCTAAAGCCTTCAAGGTCATCGGTATTCACGAGGGAGAAATGGAGCGGTGGCGGAGTTGAGCATGAATAGCATCAACACATAAAAGGGTCCGCTATAGAGTCTCAAACACAATGGCTTCGTTCCCCCCCGCAGTCGTAGGCCTTCTGCTTCTCAGGAATACAGTTCAGCAGTGGAAGGTGATTTAGATAGAGCCATACAGAGTAAAAACCAAGAGAATATGCCAAAAAATAGGAATGCGTATAGAAAAATCAAGAATTTATCAAGAAAAACTATAAACCTAGAAGAGGAATTGAAAGAGGTCAATTGCTTTGAAAATGGAGAACGTCAAAGCGATATTGCGCGGAAGTTTAAACGCACGTTGCCTTATTCTGACTAAAGACGAAGTTAAAACATCAGTGACCTCAGCCGCACCAACTTCAACCAAGCGGTCTACACATACAGAAAGTTCATAGTGAATCAATACAAAAGACGAGAGTGGTAATCGCTCCGAGGCATTTAGTGAAAGCTCCGGTTGGTTCCAGAATTTAAACGGCAAGCAGGTATTTTCAGTGCGGCGATATCAGGTGAATCTGCAAGTGTTGATAGCGCAGTCACCGCAACATTTTCTGATGAACTTCAAGCTGTGATTGAAAGTGGCTCCTTTCCCCCTCAACCAGTTTTTAGTGTTGACGAGACGATATTGTTTTGGAAAAGAATGCAATCTCGTTCATTCATTTTCAGGGAAGGAGACAGCGCAGACTAGGTCAGGTTTCAAGGCATTTAAAGGCAGTTTCACGTAGCTGCTAATGACTCGGAGGACTTCAAATTAAAATGATTTATCATTCATAAACTCCGCTAGCTATGAAATGACATTCAAAGTAGCATTTTCCTGTCATTTTGATGAGCGACAAAAGGGCCTGAGTGACATAATAGTTGTTTTTAGACTAGTTTGAAAAATCGTCAACTGCCGGCAACGCATTATGATCCCCTGAGATAGCAGATGTTAGCCTACCCGCACGACAGGAGGGAATTTCAAAAGCACGTAAGAATTTTTTTTTAACGTGAATAAAAGTCTTTGAATGCGTGCATACTATCTTTAAAGATGTTTTAAACTGTAAACATTTATATAAATAATGTTTTCTAAGGCTTTTTATGGGAATATAGATGTTTTAGAGGAAATTCTATACCCAAGACCTATGCTACCAGGAACGCATCCCTATCTTCCCAATGTTAAAACGCTCTCGTATAACGCAAATTCGTATAGCGCAAAGACCCCAAGGAACGCATCCCTTGCGCTATACGAGACATGGGTGTATTAAGTTGGAATCAATAGCAATTTAATTAAAATGATAAAAAATTGGAATCGGCCCATTACGATAGGCAACAAAAGACACGCTCATTCAATACGCATTCCAATCAATCCATTTAATTTCACATTATTTTGAATAATTGAGAACTTGATAATGCTCAGTTGTCAGGTTATAATTTATCCTTTCTTTGACTTTAGCCATGAAGATGTATGTACTGCCAATGGTGAAATAAACTTATTATTATTATTAATAAAATTCAAAAATTTGCTATGATTGTAATGAGAAGGGGCAAATTTGCCTACAACACAAAACTTACCTTGAAAGTTGAGAAGGCATCTGATGCAATGTCAAAAGTTGACACTTCAACATATCGGAAAAAGTTGAAAAAGTCATCTGAATAAAGCATTATTTTTGCCAAGGCTTCGTAACGAGCACATTCACGGAGCATGGTTCCACAATTAAGAGCGATTTCTTGATGCTCATACCTATATGAATAAATGTGATAGACAAACTTATTTGACAATAGTACTAATATACTATACATATTTGAAACACAGGGATCCATGCTATCATCTTGAAATTTTCCAGGCTATATAAAATAGACCCTTATCAACAGCCCTCAAAATTTGAAATTGAAATTTTTTTTTAAATTGATAATTTTACCTCAGTATTTTTGCATATTCAATATTTTTATACTTTTGAAACAGGTAAATGGTGAGAAAGATTCCACCCTATGTCCCCTGAAATTGTCAAGATGATATTTATGTAATCATCAGATTTAAACAAGGAATAAGCAACCAAAAAAAGAAAAAAATAAAAGACCTAGAGGGAGGTGTGCATCCACTCATGTAGAAATATTATGAAAGAATTGGGATGAATCCTAATACTTGAGGAATCTTAAGGTAGAACCAGATTACTTGGTTCGTAAGCCGAAATGATCACTCAAAAAACACAGGTAGTTTAAGCTGGTAAAAAGTAAGGATGGGACAAGACACAAATAAATAAGTCTTAATAATGGCAATGAAAGGAGAGAATTTTCCCTCAAGAGATCAAGCTCCCTGAACAATTAGACTACATAAAAGAGTAGAGGTTGATACATATTCTGAATGCCAACTCATTTAACCAGAAACATGGACCTTTTTGTAATAGGAGAAAGACTTCAAGCATATAATAAATAGCCATGGACAGGGATGAGTACGTAAGGTAAACAGAGTTAAGAAACAAGTGATTGGTAAACACAGAGGGTAAAAAATTGAAGCAGCCAGAAATAAGAAGACAAACGTAAGATTCATTTCCATTTCCCATATTCAAATTCCTGATTTCTGGTGCTATTTCTTAAAATTTCCCTGACTTTATACTACTGGCATCGGATGGAGGACCTGGGTGGGCCGCTAGAGGTTACAACCACGATGGCTGGGAACCAAGTGCCATGAACTTAATCACCCAGTCTTCCTCGGGAGGGGGTTGAGGGGAAGGGAAAAAAGGAAGGACCCCCCCGACGCCTCTTGGGTGAGGATAGGGTTGGTAGGGAAACACCACGCTGTCATTAGGACATCATAGGCCACTGCTAGAGAAGCCATAAATTAATGCTTCCACAGAAAGGAAAGATTTTCCTATGGAGAAGATAAGCCACATGATTTTCCGTAGATTATATTAACGGCAATGTAGTCATACATAGGAATTTAATTGAAAATGCATCAAGTTATGTTGTGAAAAAAGTTGAGGACTGCAAATAACCTATAGTAGTACCAAGTCACCGCAACCCTGTGCTGCCCAGCCAGGAAGAAAACTAAACACCCATCTGCCTGCTTGACCTAAGCAACCCAACCAGCATTCAACAGTGATTTTCATCTTTTTTCGGCACCTCGGGAGTTTTTCCCATGCCATTACTTAATATCCCTCATATTTCCCATGACTTTCAGACCTGATTTTTATTTTCCATAACTTCGGACTGGTATAAACCCTTAGATGTGGATTGACTATGTAAAGACAAGGGAATGCCACAGACCGAAATATAGAGAAGTATACAATTTATTAAATAGGAGTGGGATGGATCACGGATTATGGAAGGAATTAACTTGGAAGAGCTTTGAGTGTACTATAACACTCGTTCAGTCCATCGGATAAACCAAGTGCACCAGTGGACATACTTTTTGTAAATTATTTATCCTAGCTGAAAACCTTGCATTACTATTCGTCAAAGAAGAATACAGTCAGGGTTTCCACTGTAACTAAACTATAAAATTCAGGGTTTTTTTCCACGTTTTCGCAGTTTAAATGTCGTCAAATGTATGGTCTGTTGAAAAGCCGTTTTTGACATAAATATTGATCACGTAACAATCACAGGCCGCACGTTAACTAAAAGAAAAAAAGAAAAATAAAAGCGACAGACGCTGTGAATGCAAACGCAGCACTGAAAGTGTTACCTCCAATGACGTCACCTGTCGTTGGCAAAATTCAGGGCCGGCAAAGGGTTGTGAGTGGGAAAATGGAGGGACCAGGGAAGTGAACAAGTGTCTGATTTTTTGCCAGGGTTAATGAACACTTTGGTTACCGCTCTTCCGATTACAAGCTTAAGGTCAATGCATTGTCACGACACACACAGTCATTACTGCGCTTCGAATTTACGTGTGCAGATACATAAATGGGTGGACAGCGTCCGCACGTAACTCGGCCTTGAATAATGATCGAAACATCGATATTTCTTTTGATCTGTCAATCGTAGTTCTACAATCAAATTTGAGGGATTTTTAAGGTTCATTGACAAAATTCACGGCTTTTCCCGGGTTTTTTTACAGCTGACAAAATTCACAGCTTATTCACGGTTTTAAGGTTTTCACGGTTGAGTGGGAACCCTAACAGTTTATTATCCCAGAAATGAGAGACAGGAGTTGCCCACAAAACAAAATGGAAGGAAAAACTGATGGAAAAGTGTGCACAGGAAGACCTAGGGACAATAACTAGGGCAAGTGAAGAAGGATAGGGGAAGGAGGAGCCTCGGGGAGGGAAAAGAACAGAGATTGGGATAGGGGACAAAGGAGGCATGCAGTACATATACCACTCTTAAGACCGCAATACTATGAATGAATAAAGTTCATGTGCCCGAGATTCAAATTATGGCAGTCTTGGAATACAGAGAATAGCCCAAGAAATTGAAAAAAGGGATAAGACAGCTCCCACAGTTTCATTTCAAACTTGGCATGTAGCTCATTAGGGCACCTAAATGAGCCATGCCTGAAAAATATAGGCATCCTACATGAGATTAAAGAAATTTGAAGCTTCTAGGGCAACTAAAAACACAAAAGGTGATGTAACCCAAGAATTCATTAATTAGGTACCATGTGAAAGTAGACGTTAAAACGGGAACGTACATGAAGGAGTTTCAGAGTAACTAGGGTTGAGATGTTTTAGGTATGCCTAAATATTTGAAACCTATCCAGGAAGTTATTCAGGTACTATTAGAATAGTCATTACTCTATATGTAACAGCAAAGCTACATGGTATGAACTGTTGATTCAAATTAAGACTAAAATATAATATAAAGCCATCAATGTAAAGAGAGCAAAGTTTTAACCCAAAAATGACATTTATTTCCACTATTGATTTTAAATTCATTCCCACGCCAACCCAACAGCAAAGAAAGAGGATTTTAAATAAAAGGATACACCTCACATATATCCACTGATAGGAAAAGGGCAAGAGATAAAAGAAAAAGCTTCATTGTCAGAGTTGTCAGAGAGTCAAAGAATCCTGTCCCTATGAGACCTAACTCATATAAATAATAATATTATTACTAAACATTCAAAGACACATTTCAAGTTTTCTTGGAAACGTATGAATCTCTTAAAATAACCTCAAAGAAAGTGAAATGAGCAATCGCTTATACAACAGCAACACTAAAAATGACTAAATTTTTCCTAGTTCATATAAACAATCAATTTACATGCATGAATCAAAATAATTACCACCGAGGGTCACAGTATAGCAAATAAATAGAAACTCATTTGTTCAACTACGTTGATTAGCACATATTTTAAATTTTTTTGAGTTGCCATGAATGGTTCCGTGGTGCATTCAGTTGCACTAAATGCTCACCCTTTCTCACAATTAAAATAAACAGTGAAGCATAAGAGCACCATAAGCAAAACATGGTCTGGGCACTCATTCGTCAGCATTTTAGTAACCAACGAAAAATGCCTATTACAGAGGATGAGGTGCAAATGAGCTCCCATCTTCGCATTCTGTGCTCAAACACAAAGAGATCATAATGTAATGACTGACAGATTACAGAGGAAAAAGCAGCTGAATACATCCAATATGAATCGTAATAACTCCAGCCTATTCTAAATTCTCAATTGCAAAAATGCAGCAACTTGTCATAGCCCACTCTTTATTTAAAAACCAATCAACCAAAAACTCTGTTTTCTTTCAAATGAAGTCAGAGAAAAAAATTTAATATGTACTCTCATCATGAAGTCAGTGAAAATGTATGGCATGCAATGCCAAAGGCAATCACTCATATTTTACATTCACCTAATTAGAACAGGAAACATGTTATCAGGAGGTATGTTTCTTCATGACAGTGAGGCGTAGACGCTGACAGCAGTAGATAACTCAAGAGTTGATTCATTTTAAGTTCAGTGGTGGAGAAGAATGATTACGAACAAAGGAATTCTTTGTGTGAATAATGAAGATTTGCTAGGAAGAGTGGGAGAAAAAAGAAAGGAGAAAGTAAATTTGCCAGGAAGAGTTCGATGCTCTTCTTTGGAACACTCGAAGAAGAGCATTGGACAACTGAACCACCACACTATGAGACATGATGGTCTGACGAGCACAATCATTAATGCTTAAGTGGACAGGAGGAGCAGTAAATAAAGAAAGCCATGTCATAATATAAAGGTGAAGACATACATAAATAGGAAAAGGTGAGCAAATAAGAGAACTGAGTGTTAAGTGGCATCAAACTGATCTCACACTGATGACATGATGATGATAATATATTCCAAGCTCATAACATTATATACCATTAGCAGGAATATTAAAATGTAGTAATGTACATTTCTAGACAAAAACATTACATCCAATCTATAAATCATAAGTTAAAAGTACAAGGTTATAAAATACTAACCCTCTCATTAAAGTGAATAGTATTTCTGGTTTTGTACAAATATATTCCACTGTGGGTGAACGTGTTCCTATTTGTCTGCGTAATATGTTATTAAAAACTTGGGCAACATCTTTTTTTCCCTGTAAAAACAAAAGAACTGAATCAATAAACTTAAACATTTACATTAAACATAAACATTATCACAGTTTAATGTAACGAAGATAACACGATTGAACAAAAAGAGAAAAACAAGATATATTTTAACCTATAATTACTGAAAACCCCTAAACATGAAATTCAGTGCTGCTCTAGTGTTATTACATGTGATTATGTTAATAAATGGAGTAAAATTAATCATAAAAAGAGCACAAATAATGGATTAATGGTGAATAATTTTTATCTGACCTTGTGCAAAAATATACAGTAACACATTCTCTCGTTTTTCATTTGAATACCAAAGAAATAACATTTTGAGTTGTCTGTTCGCATGTGATGAGCGTAACAGAAAGAAAGTGATTAGCAAAATTATTTAATAACTCTATGGTAGAAACATTTAAAAAAATGAGTATATTCTGAGGTGAAGCAGCTACTCCAATAATTTGATTACCTTAGCATAGTACGGGGAGGGCAGAAAGAAACCAGATATCGACATTAACCTGCTCTTAATGATATGCACTAAAGACATCATGACTTAACATACAATTTACTGTACTTGTAGCAAGCATGGGGCTATCATACCTCTAGAGTATGAACCCATGACCTTAAGATACCAACAATATGGCCACCACAATAACCTGATCCCCCTACTAATAGCTCCCGTCAACAATCACATTTTCATATAAATAATATAATTTAATAAATAGAAAGAGGCTTTCTCTATTTTGCTAATCACTATTCTAGTGCCAAAGATCGACCGACTGCCTAAACTGCAAAGCCACAAGACTGCTTATTGATAAACTTCAATTTCAATCTAATTAAATAATATCAGATAAATCAAAACTTCACAAGAACCAAGAATTGATATTGATCATCATTAATTTATGAGACTCTTTACCATAATAAAAAAATGCTTAAATAGATATTTGAAATAATTCTCTTTCAATCAGAATGGCAAAACTAGTTCTTGCCAATCATGATTAACTTAAGATCTATTACTGTAAACAATGGTATAGACTCTCTACATTTTTAACACAATGACTTTCACAAGCCATATCTGAAGCCAATCCTCCAATCCACTCCCTCCTTCTAGTCACAGAAAACATAGGAATTTCATTTTAATTTGGAATAATGCAAAATCATAAAAGTCCCCAGACCTCCTTTCTCTCATTACTATCAAGGTGCCCCAGGTTAACACAAGAAATACTAACCCATTCCATGTACCACAACTCTCATCAAATTATATGAGAAACCTCTTTTATTTACGGAGCAATGATGGACTTCAATGAGCACTGTATTCATTACGATTTATTTACTATTTCTTTAACCACTTTTGGGAGGTTTGCGATTAATATGTAACTATTTATACCTTAACAATGTATATAATGTTGAATAGATCATATGTACTTTGTTTAATGGGAGAATGTAATTCTTTTGATGTAGGGTTTATGCCTATTTGATAAATTTATTATCATTATTATTATTAAAACTCAGTGACATGCTGGCTGAATAAACTTATCTTTCTGCTAATAGCTGGTGATCACTTGGTCCCTCAATTTCTAATTCACTTATTTCAAATGATTTTATACTTGTTTTCATACATAAATGAATAAAATTTTAACAAAGATACACGTCTCTAAATAGGGCTACAAAAATGTTTATTCATTCCAATATTCCCCAATTTCCGGTAAAATCCAGTTATGTTCTACATAGATATTAAAATGTGAGTCTCTGGCTGCCTTTGTTCCATCAAGCTACATTGTTGAGCTTCCTATGTTTTAAAAGCATTCATCATATGATGAAATAGAGCAAGTATGATAGCATGCAATGGCATCACCATTTTGTTTGTGCCTTGATACAAAGGACACAATTTGAGGTTAATTACACTATATAAAGTCCGCAAAAGAGTCAGCAAACAGAAATAATCTGGGTTTGTAGGCCTTTATTAAAAATTTTATTTTTTCCTTCATATGTCCTCCAGTAAGTTTTGATCTGGTCCATTTTCAATCACTAATGCCGAAGCCAAGACTGGATATTATTACACATATTTCGTCGGGAAAGAGTACATGCTGATTGTCTATCTTCTTCCGACTTTTTTCTTAGAATTGTGAAAGTCGAATAATAATTTTCCTCCTAAAATACAATCCCATAGTACTCCCCTATGCTGCCCCTTATCATTACCAAGCAGCTCCTGCAAAATTTTTTCCAACTGTTCAACTAACATGCCAAGAAAACATTGCTGCACTGGCTAGTAGTTAAGTAAACAATCATAGAATTAGGGTACAACTTGCCTTTCTCAATAGCTAATTGGCTGTTCAGATTTGTCATAGTGATATGCGTAGTTTCAAAGAGGAATTCCAGCTAGCTTGATAGCTTCTTTCACAAAGTGAGGAATTTTCTCTGCCACCACACTCCAGGCCAGGTATTTTTCCTCCCAGTCCAATTGATTATTTCTCACAGCACTTCCAAACACTATCCAAATCTCCCATATCTTACATCCAATCTGACAGAAGGCCCTCTTCTGGTGTTTTAATTCCTTCATATTCTTTATAGTCCACAATAACATTTGCAGAGAGGAACAAGAGGAGTGTAACCACTATGTCCTCACTATCAGAAATACACCCTCATATGTAAATGTTGGGACAAGATCACTGTCTTCAGATCGCAGTGGTCACTCAGTAAATGAAGTTCCCTTCAGTGAAACCAATGTGAATCGATAAAATAAATATCTGTGCCATATGAAACTAACACTGAGGGATTGAAGGAAGTTGAGAGTATATTCATTTAATAAGAGGTCTGGAAATATACTAACTAATGAAAAATAAATCACAATAGTTGTCTCAAAAACATGAACGAAGTAAATTTCTACATTATTACTATGAATTCATATTAATTATTTATTTTATAATTAATAATTCATTCATGCTAACATATTCAGATAGTAAAAATCACAATGATTTTGAATAATGTAGCTATTTATGCATGCACTATTATTCCTAGCCAGTTGATAAATACGTCACATCAGTCGCTAGTGAGATTGTATATCTTAACGGCATATTCAGGATCAGAGTGAGGTGCATCCAGGGCCAGTTTAGCAGTAAGTAAAGTACACGGCCACATAGGGTGTCAAGCAAAAGGAGTGCCTAATCGCTCAGATCAGAGGTCAGTACCAATCTTACTACCTCTCAGGCTATTTTTGAGGGGCAGAGGGGTTGAATGTTATTCACTTACACTAGAAACATGTCTATAATCAGCCATGTGCATCAATTTTCTTTTTTAGTGAAATTACAGGGACAATAACATCATTCCACCAGTCTCGCATCAAATTTATCCCATTAGAGTATTGTTAGGTTTGAAATTTCAATGTCGTAATGCCACTAACTGCAACATGTTGAATGAGGGCTTTAATACATACATACTCAAAGGAGCCATTACTAACCACCAAAATATAGTATTTTGAGAAGCTTTAACCCTTTTAGTGCGGCAGGCATATCGGCTCTCATGTAATACATTATTTAATTTTCTATAACATATTGAATTGATATACATATTTAATTTCAGTAAACGTAAAAATATTTTGTCAATATTGACCAGTTTAACCTCAATATTGAAAAAAAAAACCGCTTATGGATATGTTATAAAATAGCTTTGTATTGTTTTTTCCCTAGTTGCTACACTTTATGAAAATACCCTCTGCATTTCTCGCCAGTAACCCCAAGAAGAAGGATAGCACTAAGAGGGTTAAATAAGTGGGATAAATTGCCACTAAAAAAACTAAAGATTCATCTACAACTGGACTCAATTTTACAGCCATAATACATAAGAAATGCCAGATTTAAAAATATATATATATATAATCTAGAATTACTAAGTCTATAAGAGTAGCTACGAGGCTACTTATGCAGTTCATGTAATTCTTAAACAATTATCCACGAGCTGTCAGCCAATCACTTTCAATTTACATCTGACTCTATGCAACAATTTTTCCTACATTCCTAGACAACACCAGCAGAAATTACACGATCTTTAAAGCAAATGTTATCACAACTTCATGAAACACACCAAGTAATGCAATACGTTGCATGTACACCAATACTATACCAATTTCACCTGATTATGACAAATGTTTACCAAATGTAAATTCACCTCTTAAAAGTTAACTCCAGATGATTCAATGGCAGACTTACAGATTCATCAGCTTAATTAACATAACAAAGTACTGGCTAGTGCATTCTAAATGTCAACCGTTGAAACTCAGTGAAAAATACTTGTGGGGCAGGAAAAATTGCATCCATCACAAATTCTTGACTGAGTCCGTTAAATAACAATTAACGTCAATATACACAAATGTGGCATATCCACGATGCTGTTTATTCGTTATCGCACATGCATCAACCAAATCACTCACATCGAGTTTTAAGTCTATCGTCGTCTACAGTCTACAATACCAAAATAATTACCGTTTCATTACCTAATGTACAGCAGATCTTACCTCGAAGTCTATTCTATTAAGATTCTGAATTAGGAGAAGGAGAAGGTTGCTATTGTACAACTCCTGTGCCAGCTGGGCAACAATAATATCAGTCTGCGGCTCCGCATCCGATGTACCATACAACATATTTTTTATCAATAGAAGGTTTTTACTGACATCCTCTTGAGCCTAAAAATCAAAACTTCTCACTTAGCAGGTAAACAAATACGAAGTGAAATGAGTAATTAGGAGACTCATGACTTCAAGTTAGCTTACATCACCTTAAGTTAGGAGCAGTATCACTAACCTTTTCTGCCTTCTTGTCTCCCCTCTCAAGAGCATTGACAGCTTCCTTGAGAGCTTTAACAACTTCAGCTGGACTTTTCTGAGACTTCCCAAACAGAGGCATGACTATTGTTTAAGGCTTGGATTATTACCTAGCGAAGACAAGTCACACTCAGGCACTTAGTTGACGGGGAAAATCAGAACAGGCAGGTTTAATCTGCCGCTGTGATTTGCTTGCTTAGTATTTAACCACATAGATGACAAAAAAATACCTGCGTAGAAGAAATGACGGCAAAACTTCAATTCAAATGAGAGTTAACCCACTGCAGGAGTAAATAACAACAAAATTTTAGCCAATTACAGAGCACTATCCATTAGAAATAATCACATTAGCAAGACGAAAGGGAAAAATATTAAACTCCAAGACATACTGAACAACATCGAAATAACGAAAGACCATCGCACATACACTCTGCCCGCAATCTTCGTGCTATGAAGTAACTGAACTCAATATGGTAAGGCAATTACTTGACATTTACACTAAAACAATCAATCCATACATTCTCATCCGCATCGAACTGATTACAAGTGAAGGTTGATGGGTAACATGGGTAATATTGAATTGAAGGTTAAACACCGAAGCATGGCTAACGGACAGTACTCACACATTATTTAAAAACGACACATTACTTTAACCTTTAAGGACTTGGGGGAGGATCGCTCTCTAGTTTTAACAAATATTTCTGAGGAAATTCAAGGAATACGTAGGGGAAATGACACCATCTATACATACCGTTTTAGGACTTCAATTAGTATTTAATTCATGTATGTACTGAAAGAAACTGGGTAAGGTATATTGCTGACAGTCTTAGCTGTTCTGAAGTTTCAATTCTATGGTTAGACTTTATAAATTCTTAAAATTAAGACGTATTTTTCCCATTACGAAAGACAGAATAAATACTGCCACCATACATATATCCCTTGAGCTTTCGAAACATCCTACCAGAGTGCAGTATTTCTTGTTGATTCTAATCATGTTAGTTCTCATTGGCTGAAATTTCAGGCGGGAGATAAAAAATTCTCTCAATCTTAAGACTATTTCTTTCGTACCATCTTAATATTACAATCTTTGAATAAACCATACATACAGCCCTGATATAAAACGGTTTGATTTCAAGTAGAGGCGTAAGTGCTCGAGGTTCTCTAGTCATGGTAATTATTAGCAATCTCAGATTGAGATGTTTTCAGTTGAAATGTTAGTGAATACCAATGAATGAGTGCACGGCCTCATTACCCTCACGAAATAAACTTGATGTAATTACTTGTAAAAACCTGAACACGTATTCGTTATAGATCTATTACGAAGGCTAATAAGTATACGGGTAAATTTTATATTTTCCTCATTTTCAAATTAACATTGATAAATTTTAATTTTCTCAAAATTGTGCTAAAATATTTTATTACATATCTATGTATAGTGATTTATAGTATATTTCTTATTTTTTTAATTTCATTTAAACATATACAAGGCGGGATATGATAATGAGATTATTATAAATCCTAGTTCAAGATGAGGGGTTGGCTGCATAGGCAGACCTAGGGGGGGGGGGGGGCACTTCCACCCCCCAGACCCTTAAAAATATGCAAGATTCTTGTTATGGTCCCATTACCATTGCGTTCATTTTGTACGGGGTATCCTTGTGCCCCCCCCCCCAGAACAAAATCCTGGATACGGCCTTGCTTGTGCCCCCCCAGAAAGAAATCCTGGATCCGCCCCTATGGTTGGCTGCAGCCATGATTTCAAATCGACAGAGTTTGAGGGACAACCTTGCAGTAAATTCGTTGAAAAAGGTAACTGTGACTGAGTTCTGTTCTGATGAGATTTTTAGGGAGAGAAATTTATCAATATCATTATTTTCTATGTGAGAGAAAAAATATTTCACTTATGCCTAAATATATGTGTGAGAAGTTCGATTTTTAGAGAGAGAAATTTATCAATATCATTATTTTCTATGTGAGAGAAAAAATATTTCACTTATGCCTAAATATATGTGTGAGAAGTTCGATTTTTAGAGAGAGAAATTTATCAATATCATTATTTTCTATGTGAGAGAAAAAATATTTCACTTATGCCTAAATATATGTGTGAGAAGTTCTGAGGAAATATGTTTCCCTGCACTGCAGCATTATGAGGACTGACTCTAAAGTTAACTAATACAGTGGCTATATGCTGGTTAAGCCGGGTAGTGGGAGAGAGAGACATATGTCACAATATTGTCACTGTGGTGGGGTTGGGGAAGGGTTGGAAATTAGAATACGTTAGGGCTTTATCATTCACCAGTTTTTGAACCACCAGAGTTACAATCTCATTTCTTATATATTCTTATAATTACTATACAAGGACGAAAGTGCAGCAGCAATTAGCCCTTTCCTGTCCATTTTTTTTAAATTCAAGTTTCTGGTCCAAATTAATTTCTAGGACAAAAGAAATAATTGACAGGATTGTTTGCTGACCTTTCAAAAAAAGTAAAAATCCACCGATTGTAATAACATTCATATTCAATGATAGAGTTTATTCTGTGAAATTAATGGATGCGTGATCTCCCATGAAACATAGCCCAAGTAAAATCGAAGTGCCTTGTGATGTCAAGATCAACTCAATGATGGAATAGATGCAAGCACTAGGCCTAACCATCCTGTGGCCGCCTACTGTTGGAAAACGTTTTCTGTGCTACGAGTAGCATGAGAATATTTTAAACCTCTCTATACGGAGCTCTCTTTTGGGGTAGAGTTACCCTCGAATTTTTGTCCCTCTATTTTAGGACCTAAACTCAATGAAGTACCCGGCCATAACCCAAGCCACTCGACTAGATCCTCTAACCCTATCTTAGCTCGAGTCCATGGTCAACTTATAGCGTTACCAGTGTTTTTTTCAACCAAATAGTATTGCATTTGATTTTCAATAATTTACTTTTCTAGAAGAAGTACCCAAGCATATTGGAATTTTAAACCGATTTCTAGCGTTAATAACGACAAAGTTAGTGAACATAAGATACCAAAACTGTATACAGTTTACATCTTTAACAATAAAATTTTGCTTAAAAATTGCTTACATACAGATAAAAACCAAGAATTCTTTTCAAAGTATAAAAAAATCCCTCTACCTATGTAAATACCCGTCGCCTGCACCAAATGTCTGGCATGAAAGGATTAACACAAATTTGTTTTGGCTCCATAAACTAAACAAGACTCGTTGGGTCAGAAAATGCTGGAGTGTGTTGGGCTCTAAATAGGTTGGGTTATGGTGCTGATAAAAAGGACACCATTTCCATGTCTTTCCAAACTCTTGTCCTGATAAAATCACATCCATACTTATTATATTACCAGAAACGTCAGATAGCCGCTTATAGATTTGATCATCCTTCGAAGATCATTGTCTATCATGACTACCAAAGAAATCAAGGTAAGTGTTCCTAAATAAACGAGTTCCATCCATTGCCATACTTACATTGCAGATGCAGCACTTTCATCTGGATATAGAATTATCCTGCGTAAGCCTGGTAGTGGCAGAGAGTTAGAGGCAGTGGCACTGTGGTGCATCACAATAGTGGCATTTCCCACACGAACCCTCCTTGCATCAACAGGCAGCTTGCCCCTCACCCTAGAGCAACACGCTGTTCAAAAATTAACATCTTAACCGCGATACAGGCACGTAGAAAGGGGAATGGTTTTGTTGGCTTCAGCCTCCAGAGAGTTTTTCCCTCGTAGCGACTGCCTGCCCCGTTTTTCATGAACGTTGTCAGAATCGACCAATAAAATAGGAAATAAAAATAGAAAGTGGTTTTCGCGCCATAACTTCTGTTCAAATACTGCTATTTACAAATGGCACACATGGGTCAAAAGAGGGAAGCTTGCTCAAGGCCATGCACACAATGGGAAGACTCGGAAGTGGATATTAGTCACGTACGGAGGTGGAGAAAGGCCCCCTGTCTGACTGGCAGAGCACGTCAATTGATGTGCTCCGTGCTGAATGTGTTAACAGACAACTTGCCAGTTGGCCAAATCCTTGATCTCCATAGTTCGGCAGAGAGGTGTATTCATGATCACCGATGATATACTTTAATGATACAGACTTATTGTTTATGTAGAATGACATGCAGTTACACTTATTAATACTGAGTTCCAAGGCATTGAGAGTATACGAGTTGGATAATTATTTGACACTATAGAAGGACGTCAGGGGTCATTTGACCCATTTTCAGAATTGAAATTAATTTTTCTCCTATTAAAATATTTTTTAAATTTTGAAACTTTTTCACTTTCTTCATTTTGGTCTATATTTTGATAAATTAGTGTAAATTCAACTATTATGTTTTGTTTTTAACTTTTATGACAGGATATATCTAGAAGGACGGCTGGGGTCATTTGACCCACAACTTGTTTTTGTTCAATTTCCAATTTTTTTCTTGCCCGTGGGATCTTTTGCGCTATGTACATATGTATATCATATAATCAGTAAGAGGCTGGTGTGGTAGATGATTTTCATGATTTTGAACCCACAAGTAACCGGTTCTATGCCAGTTTCGTCCCATGGACTTCTACCTGTATTTCAAAACCTAGGCATAGTGACTTGTTGTACTCTATCTTCGATATTTTACGGGCAAAAAAGGGAAATAAAACATTCTCAATGTTTGCTTTGCATGAAATTCATACAATAATGATATTTTAATTTTAATTTCGTTTATTGTTTAATAATTATTGCATTACTCACACCAGAAAATCACACGTATCCCATGAGTGTTGTTAGTCATCCTAGATTGAGAGCTCTTGTAGATATTATTCTACATCAACGCCACATCAGGTTTACGAATAAATGTTTCATTTTTCTGCTCTAATGGCATTGTCACTCGGCCTTACCCCTTTGCTGGGTGTCCTGCTGTAGTGCCGCCTAACCTCATCAGGGTTTGGGGAAGGTGGACTGCACACTGCACCCCAGGGCAAAATCCTGTCTCCTTTTGAGAGAGCAGAGGAATTGGGTGGACTGTAAAATTATACATGTTGTATATCCTACCCTTGGAATCCACACCTAGGACTGAGAAGAAGCATTACTACGAGTTCTTGGAAGATACGAATCTGCACATGGTTGGCAGATGAGTCCCTGCCTTTCGAACGGCAATTAGCATTACTTCTGACATGTATATCCTTTTGTATCCATTTCAAATGCTTACCGGCTCTCTACACCTCCAATGCAACTGGAGAAGATTCTACCATATTGCACTTTAGTTTGTAGATTTTTTTCACATCCATGTCAGTAGCGAGTTGAGTAAGAAAGTAAGAAGTCGAAGAAGATATAAAGGGAAAAGAACCGTAGCCATTCAAATAGCTGTTCGGGAATATCGTACACCAGGGGGTACTTTTGATGGTTTAGGGGAGATCGAAGAATATCAGTCTTGAAGTGAATCGGAAACATCAGTTCAAGGACCATCTGACCCATCCATCATCGTCTACGTGTGAGGGTAGCGACGATTCCAGTTCCGAAGTCCAAGATAGTGAATCCGATGGCGACTCTGGCGTAACAGAAAATGCACGGTTCTATCCAATGAAATTCAGCTGTCCTTTTATGCTGTATAATCAAAATAAATCAGACAAATTTGGATCAAGTACTAGGTTTTGACAGTTTTGAAATGAAAATACGGCCTAAATGAATTTCCATATTGTGGCAAAGATGAAGATTGGCCATCAAGCCAAGCGTTGGGGAAATAAATAGTTACTAATGTAACCGTAACGTACAAGAATTCAGGAATAAATGCAACTTGTAACAATTATTTTCCATCCATCTAGCAAATAGAAAAGATTAGAAGAAATGGAATATTTCTCTTTTAGGGACGATGAGAAAAAACAAGAGCGACGCACGAATATTGTAAACCATTCCACGTGAGTGTTCAAAAATACCTAAGGCCATACTCTTACGTTGCATCAGGCAAAAAAGAACAAGAATGTTTTTTACTCTGCAACATGTGATCAGCCGACACTATTTCGAAACCAATCAAAGAAAACCAGAGACCATCCTATTTCATAATAAAAACAAAGCAGGAGTAGACATGATGGATAGCATGTATCAATTTATTTACAAGTCTGCAATTCCAACAGCCACATCTCCACAGGAACAAAAAAGAAAAAGGTGCCAAATATCACCGAATTGCACTAATGTCCTTTCCATTTTCTAAATTCCTTTTTATGCGGAAATAGCTGGTGTCCTAACACCCCCTGCCACATGCCTTTTAGGTGGCTTGCAGGGTAGTATGTAGATGCAGATGAATAAATCTTCTAATACGTGCATTCAATGCAAAAAAATATTTTGTGGAAAGAGCGCTGAAAAAATTTGTGACTGAGATTTACAACAAAGTATGTAATAATTTTTTAAAATTTTTATGCAAAATTTGTAAACCAGGAGTGCCTATTGTTTAAATAGTAAACACAAATTTTGTATTGAGTGCATGTATTTTCATGATTAGGTTTGCAATCGACTACTAAACATGGTTTATTTTATGATTTTTAAAAATTTTTATCAACTTTTGACATTGGAACTAATATTTAATAATACTAAAAAAGGTTTTTAATGAACTGATTTAACAATTTATACGATAAAACTGAATATCAGATGAAAATGAGATGTTTTATTCCAAAAAATATTTAAGGGATCAAATAACCCTTGTCCTTCTAGTTAGCACGGAACTCCCATCCTCCTAGCGTTAAGGTATTTTGCAAGAAATGGCAATCAGTTAAGGAAGTATGTAATTTGTAAATAGAGTTTTAAATCATCAGAAATTAGGAGAAATTGGACATATGCTGCCTTGAACTTGCAATATCATTTATGAACAAATTAAACAGAAAAGGACCTAAATGAGATCCCTGAGGAACTCCTGACATTGAATATATTTAAAGGTGTGATTTTATTCTCATAGCCTGCTTTCTCTCATGAAGGTAGCAATCAAACCATTTTAACAAGTACCCAGACATACCGTGTAAGCATAGAGATTTCTCATCAGATGATTAATACTGTGTCAAATGCTTTGCTAAAATCCATGTACATGGCATCAACTTGAAAACCAGCATCAAAGGCTTTAAGAACATAATTCTAAAAGGAAGTCAAATTTGTAGAGGTAGTGCGACCAGCATAAATCCATGTTGTTCATTCAGTGTAACAATTTTAAAAATAGGACTGACATGGTCCAGGACAATTGGCATTAAAATACTTTTGCAAGAATTGATTGTATAGAGATAGGTCTACAATTCGTTACATCATCTTTGTTGCCCGATTTTGCAAAAAGTACTACATCACTAATTTTTAGTATGCATGGAAGAATGCCCTGATATAAGGAATAATTGAATAGGTGAAAGGTTCAACAAGGATATCACAACAATAGCATAAAACAAACGGTGGAATACCATCAGGTCCAGGGCCCTTGTTCAGATTGAGAGCCTTAAGTTTATCAAACACCTCTTTTGAAGCCAGAGTAATTGAAGGTAAGTAATGAGATAATGATGTCAGTATAATACAGTGAAGAGCTTCAAAACAACTAAAGGCCACTTAGACTTCCTATACCAGCAGCCACAAGTGAGATTCAGGGTTACAAATTTGGGAATATTTTTTGCATACAATTCAGCAATGTGTTTATACATTTTTAAATCATTGTTCTCTGTGATTTTTACTATTGAAAACCAAAAATTTATTTTTTCTAGGAAGAAATTATACTATCTAGGCCGCATTCCTGGGTGTGATGGAGCTGTGTAAGAGTGAAAAGGCACAAGACGTTCCTGAACATTGAGAAAACTTGATCAACGCAATTATGTGACATATCTCTTCCCAACACAAGCTATTAGCTCTGAGATGGTTACTGGGCAGGTTAATGTCATGGTATTTTAGATAGTGCATCTTCCACAACTTCTTCTTCCCTGCTTTATTACCATTATTTAGCATTTGTTCCTAGCATTTTTCAGCATTCATTTTCAATCACAGTACATATGTCAAGCTAGACATCTGGTAATGGCAAGCTTGATGAATACCTACAGCAAGCTTGTTTTGCTATGCGGGCTGCTGATTTTAACCCTTTCGCGCCGAATGCCTCACCTGTGCGGCGAGGATTTTCTCCCTTAAACAACGAATGCCACACCAGTCTGTCCTGAATGTTATTACCCTAACCAACGAATGCCGTGCCTGTGCTGCACAGGTCGAAAAAAGTGACCGTCGCGGACACAATAGACCCACGGATGCGGTCGTCCCTCACGATCCGCCTTAGCGCGAGCCCAGTCCCATCTTCAGCCGCTCAGGTCGACCCTTTCTTATCCTCTTCACGCGGTCAACTACTGTTATTTGCAGTGTGTTTTCCAAAAAAATATTTGTTGCTTACTTTTGAAATTCAATGCTAGAAATGAATTCATCTTTTTTCTGACCACATGGAAATTTCAAACAAAATTCTAACGTTAATCTCAACTGAGTTGTAGAACAACTAGTAAATACATTAAATCCATCTAAATCAATGTTAGAACTTCATTTAAAATTTCTGCACGCTCAGAAAAAAACAAAATTCATGTTGAATGTAAAAAAATCGGTGCGAGCAACAAATATTTTCATATATTTTGCATTAACATTTTAGCCAGTTGACCGCGAACTCGTGCTAGGAAGGGGCTTTTAATCCTTCTAGGGTCTGGGACAGAAGCCGAGGAAAGGGATCGGTGACCTCTGAGTTGGGTCCAAAAATGGTTAGGGAGGGAACCACTGCCTCCAGTTGACGCGAAAACGCTTCGTACAAGGGAGTAAAGAATACTTTCAAGAGACTCGTATTGAGGAAGAATTTCCCTGAACCAAGGTCCGGCGCGAAAGGGTTAAAGCCAAAATCTATAAAATAGCTGACCCACCAACTGGAGGTCACACTTGGAGTTTTTAAAAATAGTCACGACACATATTTTAGATATTAAATATATTCATTAAAATCATCATGAATAATGTTTAAAAAGGTATTATCGTGTGCTTCATCATTATTTCAATCAGAATATTTAAGCAAAAGGATTAAAGGCTGTGGCTGGGGAAAACATACGCGGGGCTGAACTCCCTCCCTGCCCCCAACAACCATCCCTGCTGACATGTTTGACAAATGCACATTCAGCTAGCTTCCTTTTCATTAAAAAAATTCACGACTAGCAAATTCTTGCACACTTGCAGCAATTTTGAGTTAAATTTAGAATGGAAGGCAAGTCTTATGATGTAACCCATCTCCTAAGTTACCTTTTGGTGGACTTTGGTGCAGCAATATTACCAAACTTTTCACCATAAATCAGAAATTCCATCTCTCCTCAGGCTACTCTTTCCCTTAAGCACGAAAGCTATCTATTTAAAAGCTGCTTGTACAATCTGGGGTTCATGCCTGTGAAACACTGTCAGGCATATTCACCATTTGTATATTTTGGCGGCAGAAGTCGAGAGTGTATATCGATTTCCCAAATCGTCATTGGGTATCGGGTGTAGCAGTTTTTTAATGTGGAAATAAATAGGTCTAGCATATAAATCAGTAACATTTATGCTAAAAGAAATTATTTGAAAATTTCCATATTCTAGGATGATAGAAATGATAAAAATTTATAAAACTGTAGCCTTCGCTATGATTTTCGATCCATCGTTGGTACACACGGAAATTTTATAAATACTAGAAACTCAACTAGTTACTGTTGCAGTGCCTCTATTGATGAAAATTGAAACATCAAACTTAATTCATGAGACGTAGATTATTATGGATGTATTATTAACCTTGTATTTACAGACCTGAACCTTTTAATTTAATTTACCAGGTAATATTTGCAATAATTTTCTTTACATTTCATAAATGATTCATCAGCTCTATTTATCAAAAATTGCTATCAAGGTAAATTTGGCGAATACCTAGCTGAAATTTATAGAGATGGTAATATTATTCTAATCCTAAAAAGATCAGAATTCACTAGCTATTTATGAATGGATGTCAGATAGAAACTTGCAATTACGTATATTTTTCGGTCATTTTAAAATGAGATGACTCTGATGTCGTTTCGGGGCTTTTGAGGTCACTAGTTTCTTTTCTTACATATAATATATTCTTTTAAGGAATGTAGTTCGCCATGTTAACACTACGATCTCAGCGCCAATGGCGAAGGGGGATTTATTGACCTGTAATGTAAAATACGTCGAAAGACTGGATTACAAGTGATTTTTTGAGTTCATACTACCGCTACATCGATTCCAACGATTTTACAAGTTTTTATTTAGATTTTCAAAGCCGTCAATTGAATTAGGTGACACATAAAGCAGTTCGCGCGGTTTGCGCCATTCTTTGCTGTCGCTGATCCCCAAGGGCTGCTGTTGGGTTGTATGTGAAGCCCTCCCTATTAAATGCTTTTATCAGTGTTATGCCTTATTTTTTGCATCCTGAGAGACATAAGCTAAGTTGCAACTTGGTTTTTTGCTGAATATCCGATCTGACTGCTAATTGACGTGTGCAGTGGACACACAAGTATCCCTAGTGACGTCACGGAGCATCGGCCATAGTGCTAAACCGGCATTTTGAACGGAAGCATTGTGGTTATCGAATTTGGTTAAAAATGGCGTCTGATCAGCTTAAGAATAGAATGCAGACATTTAAGAACAAAGGAAAGGATCAAGATGTAAGTGAATGTGTCGTGCTCAAGCTTGTTGAAGTAGCTAATGTGTTGTTGTCCTGCTCTAATCCCCGTGTTAGACCTGCTCCATGATCTCAAAGCTGTCACGCTAGTGCAACCATTTCATTTGCCTCAATCCTAGTGTTAAAGATTTATTTGAATCTCAAATGGATTAATGTCTCATTCTTTTAGTTCGTTTCTTTGTCAATTGACTTGATTGCACTCATGCTGTCATTCTTGTGTCCTTGACTAGTTCAATGGTTAACTCTGTACCTGGCTCAATGTTGCCAAAAGCGAATGCTGTTCGTCGAGGTCGTGAAAAATGCATGATAACTATTGAGTGTTGTTAATGTTTTCGTTCATGGACTAATTCACTTCGTTTCGTAGTGTTCATCTTCCATTCCCTTACGGAATTCTTGTAGACGTTAGGTGTATCCTCCTAGTGATGTGTAATTGGCATGTGCAATATTTCGCGTTGATCGTGTGAAATGTCTTCATAACCATGTGTTTTTGTTGGCAGAATTTGCTTCTTAGTATTTTTCTCTCCCGCTTGTTAATCGAATAGTCTTTGGTGGTAATGTTGCTGGTAAATGTTTTTTCCTTGTTGGTACACGTTTAGAATGGTGACTAATCAGGAGCATGGATTAATCATCGATATATTATTGAATTTTTCTCATCTTTTCATAATAAGTATTGTATGTAATGGTCAAGTACTATGTTCTTAGAGTTGCCTTGCGTCAGTTTATTTATTGTTATAGGACATCTATGGTGAAGGCACTTAGTATTGTGATAACTTCAGTTCAGTTTAAAAAATGGTAATGTTTGCGATTTCATATAGGAGTGTTACTATTTTCTTTCTGCTCTCTGCCTGCCCGATTGATTTTTATTTTTGGGATAGCAGATCCCTTTTATTTGAATCGTATCATGGCAATCATTGTGAGGGTACAAATGCAATAATTTAAAATTTCTTCATTTCAGGAAATGAGGCGGAGAAGAAATGAGGTAACTATTGAACTTAGGAAAAGTAAACGAGACGAAACGCTGTTGAAGCGGAGAAATGTACCACAAGTAGACTCAAATGGTGAGTACCTCCGAGTATTATGCCCATTAAATTTGGTGACATGCCTTGCATATTAATTTTCGTCTGTTGATTCTCAATTGTCGTATTTCTATGAACTGTGCACCTTGCGTTTGCTATATTTTTTTAAATTCTATGTAATAGCCTATTACCTTCGCCCAAAAGATTCAGCTATCTAGATAATTGTGTTTAGGGTATTAATGGTAATGTGTAATCAGCAAAACATTGTAGTTTTCTTTATTACATAAGTCTTACTTATTTTTAACCTCCTAAAGTGAAAGAAATTTGTCGTTTTCAAATTGTAGGTTGCCCTATAATTTGAAGATATTCCCAATGAATTACTAACCATAGCATGCTCAATAGTGATGATTGCTCATTTGATATAGGTTTTCTAGCCTGTTTGTCAGGGTTCTTTTCATTAGTCTTGTGTTCAATCGTGATCACTATATTTGCTTTGCTGGACAACAAAGTTGGTAGTAACTTTATTTAAAGATAATTCATGGTATGAAGCTATATTGAATAATTTTCTAATTGACGTGTTATTATTGTTTAAGATGACTTTCAACAGTTAAAACTGTTATGAAAACGCTGGCACATTGTAATTACGGGAGATGGATGGAATTGAAGAATGATTTCTAATCCATAATTGGAGACATTCCCTCCATATGTTATGTTCATCTTCCTTTTTCTTGCACATTGGTGATGTATTTTTTAAGGATTTTAGTGAACCGTGTTTAATATGTATTAATACATGTTATGCCTTTCAATCGTAGTGGAAGCCTTGTATTATTCCCCAGTTTTAGTGATGTTGGGCCTTGAAAGTGGGTTGTTATTGAAACGGTATAGTAAATTATCATGTTACATGCATCAAAAGTTACCAGTTTTCACTTGAGAACCAAACGTAAAAGTAGCATAAGGATGTCAAAATATCTTGAAATTAGTTCTAAAAATCTCTAATTAACTAATCTCTAATGTAATATTCTGTAAATTCTTCACAAAACCTGGGTTCTGATTAGCTGTAAAGAATGTTGTTAAGAAATTATGAAGGCAACATTATCTTGTAGACGAAGAGGACATTGATCGGACTACAACAAATCTGGAGCAGCTTGTGGCAAATGCAAGGAGTGACAATCCAGTGGTCCAATTGAATGCAGTGCAGTCCGCCAGGAAGTTACTTTCATCGGATCGAAATCCTCCAATTGATGCCCTAATCAATAGTGGAATTTTACCAAGTCTGGTGTATTGCCTGGAGTGTCATGATAAGTAAGTGTTTTTAAGCTAAAGAAGTCAAAATGTTTTTACTGAATGTGAAACCTCTTCACATCCTACCTGCCTTTATTGTAATCTTCTTTTCGTTGTTACATCCTGGAGGCTGTAACAAAATCCAAGCATGTAATATTGGGGAAACCTCTTCCTATATACAGTGAGTCCTCGTTTAACGTTGTTGATTTGTTCCCGAAAAACTCGACGTTAAGCGAAACAACGTTAAACGATGCAGTGTTTCCCATAAGAAACAATGCAAAAAATTTTAATTGGTTCCTAGCAATCCATTTCTTCGTAAAAAATCCAGAATTTCCCGGGCGTGAATCCAAGGAGGCCAATTATCGGAGCCGTAACTTTTAAGCAGACTTCGTGACCAATCGGGAGACACCTGAACCAGGCCTAAGATAAATATTAGAAGGCCAAAATGAAAAAAAATCTGACACTCGGAAGCACGAGGATGAAGGGCGAGTCACTTTTCGTGATGATATGAATTCTTTAACCCGGCGGAAACCGTGAGAAACATTCATAACCGATTATTCACTTCAGCATGATAACGATTCATGCACAGCGCAAAGATAAAAGGTTGGGAATAAGGCATTATTAAATGAAATATACTAACTAAATTACGAAAGTATTTTAATGGCGAAACATCGATATTTTCAGTACCAGAAGAAAACCTAAAACTAGACCGATCTCTCCAACAGTTGCACCTTCTTCAATTTTTTTAATAATATCAAGTTTTTGTTCTAATATTGCCAATTTTTCTTCACGTTTGAAGAACCACTAGGATAGCCACTCCTCTTCGTGGACATTTTTTTCGGTTGGAATCAGAAAATATACGGATAATGGGTAAATGAGGCGATAATTATTCGCTCAGATGCATACTTAACATACGTTACCCACGCCAACCTTTTCTGTCGAACGAAAATTATCAATCGCATTAATATAGTAATATTTACTATACATTAGATGCGCTTGCGTCCTATTCGCCATTCATTTTTTTTTCGTCGCGCATAATTTGAACAACGTTATCGCGAAGCAATAACGACGTTAAATGATCAAGGGTTTCAATGTTTGGACAACGTTATCGTGAAACAACGTTAAACGGGACGACGTTAAACGAGGACGCACTGTATCTTATCTTTAATTTTAAATTAGACTGTGATGATAAGTCTTTCCCATTTCACTAATAATATGCTCCCTGAAATTGCCCTAATTCTTTAATTGCTCACATGTTCCTGCTAGTTTTCATCTGCTTAGTCTCAGTGCAAATCATGTCCATCTTCATTATCAAGGCTTACCATGAGGGCTTACCAGCGAATTCAAGCTTCTTAGGAAAACGGTGTTGTCAATATATTCTTTTGCCACTAAGGCCCCAACTTGCTGCTTTAAGATCAATAGAAGTAATAATCTTGTGTAATCCTGGTTATGTGTGAATTTTAGTGCCTTATCTATTAGACCAATTTCTGGAGTATTGAATACGCAATGCAGAAAATATGACTTGATTGATATAAATGCGGTATGAAAATTGTCTCTTGTGAGGGGGATGAATTATTGAATATGGATTGAGACTCAAAATTATAGTCCCTGACAAAAAAATTAACCACCTTAGAGTAGAAAAGCAGAACTTATCCTGAGAAGGGTGCCTCAAAGAAGGTGTCAACTCTGTGTCCACTCTGCTTGTGGTCCATTCCGGCAGGGCAGTAAACAACCTTCTGGCCAGTGGGTGGCTGAGGATTGACTAGCTCGAAGTGCGAGGGCAAAATATTTTTCCTTCTCATCTTCATTACATGTTTCATTTACCATGGTTTCATATGGCTCTCAAAGCATGTGAAATTGCTAAAATTTATCATTAAACGTCAATCAAAAAACCAGAACAATCACGATTAGGAAAGGATATTGTTTTGAGCTCAGATTTACTGCTGCATAGGGTATTCTAAAAATTAGAGATGGGTCTTTTTGGATACCCGGTTCTCGGTGCTGCCGGTTCTTGGCCTGTGGAACCAGTATCGAGAACCGATCGCATAAAGTCGGGACTTCGGAACTAGCTTGGAACGGTGGCAAGGATTTGAATATGGTTCTCAAAGCCGAAATTGTCTGCTGCGTATTCAAGGCTGAAAAGTGAAAGGATTAAATAGTGCATATATTACTTACCAATTACATGGCGTCCACTC
Organism: Ischnura elegans; assembly: GCF_921293095.1. Taxonomy (NCBI): domain Eukaryota; kingdom Metazoa; phylum Arthropoda; class Insecta; order Odonata; family Coenagrionidae; genus Ischnura; species Ischnura elegans. The sequence continues at coordinate 13,867,539 of NC_060256.1, forward strand.
TTTTTCTTTTGAAAGTAAACGTGCATACGTTTGAAGAACGTTTGAAACGCCCATATTTAAGGGTTGGTCAGTTTGTTGCTCTTGCCAACATTGTAACACTTCCGTAAACGCGGCCGCTTTCACACGAGCTGACTTTTCGCCTGCCGCACCCCGTGTAAAACGGCCTTTACACACACGAAAGAATGATGTTTCAACCACACACCCTATTTTTCTGCACAATCTCCGTCCTGTTCTATGGTCCTCCAGCGCAAAACGTTTTTGCCCTGTTGGTTTGAATCATTCTGGTTATGGAGCCATTTCTTCACTGAGTGAATCATATCCTCGTTGTCCTTGAAATGTCTTCTTTGAATGCCATCCTATTATGGCCCAAGCAAGTGGAAGTCCGAGGGAGCCAGGTCAGGGCTGTACAGTGGATGGTGTAACACTGTCAAACCCTGTTTTGCCATGTGTTCAGCATTCCTCGAACTTTTGTGGGGGCGAGGGTTATCATGTTGAATCAAAACATCTCCTTGGTGTGTATCGTGCCGAAGTCGCTGGAAGCATGTCTTGAGGCTTGTTAATGTGTTAACATATGCTTTTGAATTAATAGTTCCGCCTCTTGGCATTAATGGAATGGCAATAGCAACATCAGCTCACTGCAACGTGTCAGGTGCGACAGCCATGGACATTCTCCCCTGGGACCACTGCCGAACTGCCTTCTGATGTCCTCATCCTCTGAACCCAGCAACTAACTACACCTTTTGACAGCAGATGCTCCATTCACTTAGCACAAACGTTTGTAAATATCTTCCACGGTTTTTTTTTCTCCTCAGTGAGCAATTCAATCATGTCATGCTGCTTGTAATGTACATCACTAACAGATGCCACTTTGAGACAGCCCTGCTGCTAATCTATCAGTCAGAAAAGCCAAAAATTTGGTGTGAGCACCCATGAAACTTCAGATAATGCATAAGTAAAGTTTCACATTCGCACCATTGTTGTCGGCTGAGAAAACAATTTGGTGCATTACTTCCTGGGCAACCCTCGTAGAAAGAGCTTGTGATAAAATAATTAATAACAGTTGTGTGAAATTCGTATATTCATGGAAGAGGGGGCTAGTACATATACCACCTCACACTTCTACAGTTTTTTTTAGGGTTGTTTGAATGCTTCCCTCAGGATTTGAACTCTGATCCATATGATCTGCAGCTAAGCACTCGGCCCACAAAGCTACCCGACTCCCCCAAAGTAAATAGCTTGAAATTAACCCCACATGAGTTCACCACCCTTACTGCCCTGTTTACCCCTTGTGGCCTTGAGCAGAGTGTAACTTTTACTTTCTCCTCCAACAGACGTCCCCTGTGGTCACACTCCCCTCTTCTCACTGTCAATGCATGGTCATTTATGTTGCAGGAACTTTTATCAGAGTTATACTTAAATACCTGATTTCCATTTAGCATTAAATTTGATTTCTACTTGTTTTGATCCTGTGGGGTATACAACTGAAGGTATGAATTTAAAAACAAGAGCTTTATAACATTAGTGTAGAATATAAAAGGGTGTGATGTTTATATTTTAAATGTATTTTTTAATTTTCTTTTGCAGCCCTGCCCTTCAATTTGAAGCAGCCTGGGCTCTCACAAATATAGCGAGTGGAACCTCTGCACAAACTAAAGCAGTTGTCAGTGCGGGTGCGGTGCCCCTTTTCTTACAGCTTCTTCATTCTCCGAACCACAGCGTCTGTGAACAAGCTGTTTGGGCTTTAGGTTAGTAATTTTCTTTTGTGGTCATGCAATGAATCTTTCCCAGTTCTTATATGCTCTTACCTTATTCTTTTATTTTATCCTCCTCCAAATGTATTTTCTTCATACATCTTCTGGCCTAGTAAATCCTGTCAAGAAATCAGCAGTAGCTCGTGACCTACGGAGAGGTTGAAGTTCTTAACTGACTATTTGTGGTATAGCACTTGCCAGTTCTTCCCGAACAGCTTAATTAAATAACAGCTGTTTCAGTAATTTCAGTCTGTTATGTTGATACACTGAGTTTTGTGGGTGTACTCAGTTGTACAAGGTACAGTCCTGGGCAATGAAAATTAAATACCTTATGATAACTAAGGCTAAACTTATCCCAAAAAATGCATCTGAGGAAGTTCTATTCCCTCTTATGCATGTGCCCATTTCTCATTTCACTTACCATGCATGCGATAGGATAATGAACGACCCTACAAGGGACAGTGAATGACTGAGGATTGACAAGCTCCAGTCATGTGGGCCAAATAATGTCTTTTTGTCTTGCTAACGTGATTCAGTCGCCATGATTTTGTATAACTGTTGAAATACATGTGGAATTGCAAAAATTAATAATAGAACATAGATCAAAAAAACCAAAACAATCTCCATCTGGTGAGGGTAATGATAATAACTGTGATTAGTTGCTAATTTCATATTGAGGAGGCTGTTCAATTTCTCTGGCCACCCCTCCATGGAGCCAAGTTAGAGTTAGGGTAAAAGAGGGATTAGGAGGGTGGCAACGGTGACCTTCACCAACCAGAAAATCTAATCAGAGGAACCCCATATTATTCGGAGGTTATCTCATTACAAATATCATTTTTATCCACAATTTTCCCATCTTGTAAACACTATAAATGTCTCCCAATCTAAGGTAGTTTTTTCCTGAAGTGATGCTCTGTATACTACAAGCTTATTATTCTAAATCTAACCTAACCCAACCTAAATTTATTGTATACTAAAAACCTAATTCCAAAATAGATTATTTCCTTAGTAAGTTAATTCTAAATTACAAGTGCATGTAGTAAGTACAATGTAACGAGTGATTTGAGATTATTTCGTCATAAAAAAGTGCTTGTGTTTCCCAAATATTGCACAGACCTTTGCCTAGTTTTTAAGAAAAGTTTCAAAGAAATTTTTGAGAATTTACCTTCATCCTGGGTGATTTTGTAACCCTTCAGCAAGCCCATTCGTTAAGAATATGTTGTTTTAGGTGGTACAACTTGGATGGATGACCAAATGCATGAGGTGAGGGATTCCATTGGAATATATCAGGCAGTGTCAAGAGCATTAGTGTTTATTATCGCCAGACCAAGCCCAAGTGGTTCACATTTTCTGGGACTGTACAATATCCTGTAATCATTGTCCAATGAAGATAAATCATCCTAAAATTGCTGACTTCACAGGACTTGATTCATCTTGGTAATGAGTTTGGATCCCGTAGTGTAAAAGTATTCATGAACCAACTCATATAGATGGAATTTCCAAAAAAATTGAAGGATGTGCTAGGGGGCATCCATTAATTACGTAATGTGTTTAGGGGAGGGGGTCAAGCCGATTCTCACCTAATCTCACGTGGGGGGGAGAGGGGTCATGGCAAGTATCACTTAATATTTCTGCAAGAAACAGTGTAAAAAGAGATTCCAGACTACAATCCTAGTAATCTTAAATACTAGTCTTAACTAATCTTAAATGAAATAATTGGGTGTTCTCATAAAATTAAAAAGATAATTTTTTTGCATATCTAGATAAGAAAGTTATTAACGTATGCAAAATATGACTTCATAATTCTTGTTGCTAGAGAGCTTCTAAGTTTGCAAAAATTACTAAATTCTTTCGCGCTACAAGAACGCCCTATGACGTCAGAATGCAAGTAAGCAGACTCGCTTCATGGCAATAACAAAACAGTAACGTCGATAACAAACATCTACGGTGATACTGATTATTAACTTGAAGGGTGTGTGAAAAACAGTTTTGAATAGAAAAGTTTTTACAGTGGGTGTAATGCGGAATGGTTGACGCCGACTTCATAAAGACGCATTCTGGGATCATTCTGAAGGTAGATCAATTTATGGCTGCTTACTGTATTTCTCCCCCCCACCCCTAATTTTGAGGCTTCAGTTTCGGGAAAAGCTAAAAAAATAAATGAGTTTGAATATTGTCCCCCCCTTTACTTTTCCCACGGGCATTTTTGGAGACTATATTCAGACATACATGGTACTTCTTCTCCAGTAATGAAGATTTCTCAGCACGGAGTTGAGAAGGCGCGAAATTGAAAAGTAACATAAATTAAATCAACAATCTCGTTCGCTAGTAATCTAAAGCTTGATTTGTATCTCATTTAACTACTGTCATTTATTCATTGCTTTTTATGTGTACTTGGTGCAATGCTGGACTATGTGAAGTTAACGTTTTGGAGAAGTAGAAGAGAACAAAATTTACGCCAATTTACTTAGCATTCCTAAGGTCTGGAAGAGAGACATGCAGTGTTTCAGCGGTTTGTTAGGTTCAACTGTTAATAAATTTGAGCTTTTGCACTGTTGGGGCTAAGGTGACACCAGAAAATTAAGTGAGAACAATGATCTCATATTGTGGAAAGTGAATGAGGAGGATGAAAAATTAATAAGCGCTATTTGTCAACAGTATGGTGCATCTTCCAGTATGCATACATTCTTCAAATCTTTCAATTATTCAGGATAAAGATTTCACATGACTGATGATGAAATTTACATATAATGCTATAAAAAAATAAATTGTATTGAGAGATACATAGGTTTTTCTAAAACTGGGACTAGTAGTCTACTGGCTTCACGTAAACGTATTGTTTACTGGACTCTGACGTCATGCTCAGCCAACATTGCGATGTGTTACTTGGAGCGCAAGATTAATATACAATTTTCAAATTGGAATTTTACGAATAATACGCAGATTAGAGAACTGCTTTCAGTGTAATTTTCAGCACAAAGGATATTTTTTTAATGCATAATCATCCATTTTCAGTGGAATTCTCCGTTAAGGAAATAATATTTTTTTTGATAAGTCCAACGCAATGAAGCACAGATTAACATGTACTGAAAATACGCATTTTGAACAATCTCACGTGAGATTAGAGGGGGTGGGTCGAGCCAAATCTCATGATATCTCACTAGAGGGGCAGGGGAGTCCAAAAATCACCTTTTGTAATTTGTGGGTGCCCCCTTTCTGTCCTATGGAAGCTGGTACTGAGTTCATGAGCAGTCACAATAATATGGTCTTGGTGTTGATTGCTTAACCCATCCATCTTGGGCAGCTTTAGTAAGCAATGCCAAGAAGACTTGTGGTATTATTTTGTCGTTACTTATGGATGCAATTGCACATCCTATGGCATCCTGGCACAGCACTTAAGGCCTATTTACACGGGGCACAGAATTGTGCAGGTTAGAGCTGCATTTATTTCTAAAATGGTGTGGAATTGCGCAAATGCATGAATGAAATTAGAACGGGGGCTATTTTGCTGTATCGCATTCTCGCATGTGTTCTACAGAGTTCCCACTCGACCTTGAAAACCTTAAAACCGTGAATTTCGTGCACCGTGAAAAAACCTGGAAAAAGCCGTGAATTTCATCATAAAACCTTAAAAGTCTCTCAATCTTGATTTTACGATTGACCGATTAAAAGAAAAATGGCAATTTCGATCATATTTAAAGATCAGTCACCCTCAGACATGGCCACGGATTTATCTGCACACGTATATTCGAAGCGCAATTATTGGTCCGTGTGCCATGATGACACATCGAACTTTAGCCTGTACCAAAGCCGGAAGACTGGTAACGAAAGTTATTGACACTTGCTAAAATTCAGACACTTCTTAACTCCCTGACACCCTGGTCCCTCCATTTTCCCACTCTCAACCTTTAGTCGAAGCTGAATTTTGCAAACGATATGTGACGCCAGGAGAGAGAGATAGCAATTTCATTGCTTCGGTTGCATTCACGGCGTCTGTCGCTGTTGTTAAATTTTAAGTTAACGTGCGGCCAATGATTGTTGAGTAGTCAATATTTCTGCCTAAAACAGTTTATCTACATAACGTGAATTCGAAGACAATTAGACCGTGAAAACCTGGAAAAAACCATGAATTTTATATTTTAGTTTGAGTGGGAACCATGGTTCTAGCAATTCACCGCTTTACACGACGCAATTTTGATTGCGCCTTCGTACGTACGTCAGATTGCGCAATTCTGTGTACCGTATAAAACGGCCTTTAGATTGCACATTCGTGTATTTCAAATTAAGTGTGTTCGTACAAAGTTTACTGAAAATGTTAGCGTGATGAACCTGCATTCACTTTTTCCACTTTTTTTCTTTTGTGTAGTTAGCATTTGCAAATCTAGTTATTTATTCTTTTCTGTTGTTTATGGTGACATAAAAATCTGGATAACATTTGCATTCATCATTGCAGGTAACATAATTGGAGATGGGCCTTCTCTGAGGGATCTAGTGATCAATCTCGGAGTTGTGCAACCGCTTCTTTCATTCATCAAGCCAGATATCCCAATTAGCTTCTTAAGGAATGTTACCTGGGTTATTGTTAACCTTTGCCGCAACAAAGAGCCACCTCCATCTCAGAAGACTATTCAGCAAATACTCCCTGCTCTGAATGTACTAATTCACCACACAGATATTAATGTGAGTTTTTGTAATTTTATCGTTATCTTCATCTTTTCCCGAATATTTGATGTGCAATATTATTTCAATTGATGGTATTATGTTAACTTGTTCATATTCAGATTATTGCCAAGCAATTCTATTTTTTTTTTACTTTTTAGTAATTTTATGATATCACCCAGATGTTGTGTTGCAAACATAATCATTTATTTTTAATATTATTTTTTTTATATTAAATAACATCAAAATTTACATTATGTTACCTTAAGGACATTTTGTAGACCATTTTGATGAAAATTTATTTTTATTTAGGCTTTTACTATTTTGCACTCACATAAATAAAGTTAATTTTACCATGAAATTAGCATTAGACACAGGAATATTCTTATCTATTCAAGGGAAGAAAATTTGACAGTTGAAATCATGCTCCCCATATTTTGCATACTAGAATTATCTGCTGTAATAATTCTGTGTACAATCTCATCCTCGCCGGCATCGGTGGCGGTGGGGTCCTTGTCCTTGCCTGCCAATCGTGGGTTCGAATCCCGCCTGGGTAGGTGATCCCTAACCAGGGCATGGATGTTTGTGTTGTGCTTTGTTAATTTTGAAAACCCGTTATAAAGGCCGCAATGTGCTGTTTCCGGGGAAATGGGAAATAAATAAATAAAATCTTTTGAGAAGTGTCATCATAACTGCAGCATTATTAAAATCTGGGTGTGAATCAATATGCTACGCATACAGAATGGTGTACCATTATTAATTATATTGAAGGCAGGCTCAGAATGAGAACTATAGATAATCTGTGTGGCCTACCTGCATTTCTGAGTTTCACCAAAATGTGGCAAAAATAGGGTGGCAATTTTTTTCAGAAATTTCTTTTTTCTCAAAATTTTTATTGGGCCCCTTAAAATTTTTACATTTGGGATGAGTTTTTGCATTGAGATGACTTTATTGCAGTTTGCTTCGTTACTGAGCTGGGATTTATTTGCATTTCTCTTAAAAACCCTCACTTTCTGAATTTGGACTTATCTGATTTTGATATCTTGGCATGGCAGGGAAAGTTTTTCACACAAGTAGCTGCTCCCATGTTATAACTTTTTGCACCTCAGAGAATTCCTTTCCTTCAGTTTTCAGTTAGCTAAAGATTTACTGTTTTTTTAATAAATAAATAAAGGTAGCACTTTTCCACTAGATTTACTGTATGAGATCATGAACTTCTATGGTGTAAAGAAACTTGAGCAAAGTTATTTTTAATTGTCCTTTCTGTTGCTCAGTTTGAAATATTATCTCACCCAACAATTCATTTCCTCATCTCCTATGTTCATTAAGGATATTGTTGCTTATGATCAGAGTGCAGTGGCCATGATACCTATGATTCAGGTTATTTCAGTATCTGAACGTTATGATGCATTTAATTAAATAATCTGTTTTCACCTTGACCTATGCTATTACTAGCTATGATTTTTGTATGTTGAAAATTTTCAATTGTCGCGATTGAAATTATGCTACACAATTGGAAATGAAAAAATATTAACTTATTTGCAAAGATTTTAGCACCCCTTTATTGGGCCTTTGTTATTAGCTATTCTCAGTGATATCAAGATTTAAAAAGCCTACCTTGAAAAGAATTTATCCAAGAAATATTTATTTCTAATTTCCTTCAGTTAGAATTATTTTGGTAAATGATGGAAGCTAGCTTTGTTCCTTGGTTTTTCGCTAATATATATTCCAATTTCAACAATTTTTAATGTAGCATATGTGTCTAGTGTGTGAGGTTTTTATGGTTTTGTGGTATGTTATATATTTCTGGGAATGTTCTCTGTATGAACTTGTTTATTTGTGAAGTGCCCATATGAGTGAAGGAGCATGGCAAGGGTTGCAAATAGGCCATAATGTGTATTTTCTAAGCAAGCTTCTTTCTTCTCATTCTTCCCAATGATTGCCTTTGCAGATACTTGTTGACACGGTGTGGGCTTTGAGCTATTTGACTGATGGAGGCAATGATCAAATTCAGCTGGTGATTGATAGTGGTGTTGTACCAAAGCTTATTCCTCTCCTGTCTCATAAAGAAGTTAAGGTAAGATCTACTCGTACTCTTCATTGTGTTGTGTTATTATTTGCTATTTCTAGTTATTGAAATGGGTAACTCTGTCACTTAAGCTTTTGAAGAGCATAGTTTTAATTTGTTAAGGTTATCTGAGGTGAGCTGTAACCTCTTAAGAAGTTAGTGGAATTTTATGATTCAATGTGAAAAGTTGTGCAGAGTTCCTAGATTTTGTGGTATAAATGTTTGCCTCGTTAGAGTAAAATTTCATTTAATTACTTTCATGTTTAAGTTAAGAAACCCTTTGTTTTTTGGAATAAAAGAGGTCTATTGTGAAATGGAAAAAAATTGGTTGCTCTTGTGTGGAACATCAGCATTAAGGCATTCCATATGGTGTAAAATGCAGTGTTATGAATCAGAAACTTATTGACGTCTTAGGGTAAACAATATACTCTGAAGAAAATGATGAAAATATTACATATTAACCCTTAGGTGCACGCGCCTTTCAAGTATAGCCCCAGTGCACGCTAGCGACTTTTTTGCCGCACTTATGCATTTTGTATTTTCCCAAGTATAAATTCAAATTTGATGGTATTTTAACGTATTTGGGTAACTTCTAATAAATAAAAGCACTTAAAATATTTTTCTCATTCATTTATAAACTAAAATATCACATAATTATATGCAAATTTCTTGAAAAATACTTCGACTAATTTTTCTAAAGGAATTGCAGACGACAATCTAGACAAAAAGATATCTAGAAAAAAGTCCAAAAAACACACACAAAAAAGGAAATGGATATGCCAAATCGTTAATACAATAATTACAATTTTAAAAATAACAAACTATGCAAGCAAAATTAATTTTTCAATTTTTTCATCCTTATTGGCCATCACTACCTCTGAAATGACATTTGTGACATTTTTTGATGCAGGTGGAATGATTATTGCATATTAATAGAAAACATTTGTATATTTACCGTCTTATAATTTTTACATTTTCCTTGTGTAAAACAATGACCCGCCCTACATTGACGTTCATATGCAGAAGCAGATAATTCAGGAATTTTCCCAAGTTTCATTGCTAGAAGAGCCTATGTGTCTGCTGGAAGATTTCCTTTTTTCACCCTGGACTTGAAATGTTTATCTGCAAGGCTAAATGCGAGAGCTTCCATGAACTCCATTCTTGTTCTTCGATGGATTTTTTTCAAAATTCTTAGCTACAAAAATCACGTGGTCGCTAAGAGTAGCCACATAAAAAAACCGGAGAAATTGTGATAGAGGCCACCTTCGTGTTCGTCTTGAAGGGGAGTAATTTACACACTTCTGGTTCACAGAATCGACACCTCCTTTGGTTGAGTTGTAGTTCAGGATCATTTCTGGTTTTTGCAGTTCGTTTCGACGTCCTCTTTGCAGTGCAACGTAGAAAGCAATTCAAAAGAATTTCACATTTGTTTCGTTTAGTGCAGTGCGAAACAAAGAGTGCAGGTATCCTGGAAACCAAGAAATGAAGTTGCAGCCTATCGAATTTTTCAGGGTAGAAACTCTCTGTGGGTTTAAGGATTATTTTCACAGTATCTAATAAAGTTAGACCATTTTCTAGCAAATAAATGGCTAAATCAAGACTTGAATAGTATTGCTTTGCTGTTATTTTCCCATTCGAATTCATGAATTCCCGTTGCTATCCCGCACGCTGTTCTGCAAATCATCAGGCCTGTTCCATTTGTTTTAAAAGCTCTTCTAGCATCTTCCTTTCAACTTTTATTTACAGAGAGAGTGTATTTAATTCCAAATAAAGATATTAATTCTATACGAGAAGTAATGATGCAACCTCTGGTTCTTGAGTAAACATGAGATGACAGTTTTCCTTCAATGTACAAGTTGGTATTCTCGACATTTTTTTCAATCACGTTCAGTAAAATCGTTTTCGGCAACAATTCGAGTTCGGTTGCGGCATTCTTAGGAAATGATGTTGGCCCTGGTGAAACACGAGCAATGTTTGTAGCTTTTGTTTGGGTGTTTGCTAGTGATGGGTCGATTCCAAAATTTTATCGATTCCGATCCCGATTCCGATTCTGACATTTCGATTCCGATTCTACCGATACCGATTCCATCGATTCTGATGCCATAGGCTCCAAGAAAAATATGACTTAATTCCAGGAAACAAGAAAACCACTTTAAAAAATATTACTCTGTAAAAGAGTCAGTTGACAAAAGCATCTTTCATATCATCACTATGTAATTAAAATATAATAGCTAAATTTCAAAACAGAAAATACCTGAAAAGTGGTGTTACATGATAAGTATTACTTTAAAATATTGGCACTCATAATATGTCGACCATATATATGTATCCAAACTACAAGGGAGAGCCCTGAGTACAGAAATTTTCATTGCTGTAATAAAGATTACATACTACATACATGAATCATGTAATATTTGGCCCTTTCAAATTCTCAAACAGAAAAACCAATTATTCTACATGCTCAGCCAGCAGGTTTTGACGTCACCATGTTACAGTATTACTGCCTGCAGATAATTGCCTTTTGCTACACACTTGTGTGATTGGACAAGTACTTTCCTACCAAAATTGCAAGATTATGGAGACTTTGGAATTTTAATTAAAAATTATATCATCGATTTTTTTGGATCTTGAATCTTCATGGAATTCAAGTGGACGAAGCGAACGAACTATAGAACTAAACTTTAGTTTTGTAGAGCCAAAAAAATTCTATACTTCTCACATCATTTAATCAACCTAAAAATCTCTTGCTTTTTTTTAGTTCAAGAAAGAAACTAAACGCTACAAATGAATATCACATCGGCCGGACGCAGTAATAAAAAGGCTAAAAGAGCCTTGTGGTGTGAAAACTCCCCCTTCCGCGCGACTCCGCTCGGCGAAGGTGGAAAGGGAAAAAGGGTATCGGTTGTTGCCTTTCACGGAAACAGTTCATTTTTATCTCTCTTAAACATGCTGACTCAATCTCTTCACTTCACTTCAATACCCGAGGCATATTTCTTATGCGTGGGATAGTTTCGAAAAATATCCAATCCTTAGTATTTTCACTCGAGTAATGCGCTAAATGTTCTAGTCGATCTATACGTAATCCTTTTTAACATCCTCATTTTAGTGTTTTAAGTCAATGAAGACGATTATCCATGCTTTGAATGACGATTGTCAAAACTAATGTTTTAAAAAACTTGAAAAATCGGCCTCAGTTACCGAGCCGTGTTCCGCGGCGTGTAGTTGAGCCTTGACGCGTGATTGAAAAATCGCTCTTACTTCCTTCGTTGCAGACTTTTTTTCCCTAGATTTCTAATTAGTACTCTTTAGAAATCTCTACTTTATATTGTGGTTCAAATTTTCCGAGTTATATTTTTCGGAAACGAAAGATAATGTCTACTTTAAGTCAAATTTCACGTGAAAAACGGGTCGGCCATTTTGCGTCGTAAAACCAGACAGATGAGAGCCAAAATCTTCAAAAGTCATTTAAAGTATAGGCAAAGCACCAGATCAAAGGAATATTGCGTTTTTTATTCCATAAAACTCATACCAACGCAAAACCACTTGGATAAATTCAAAGATTTTTTGAGGAAAAACGATATCTCGCGTGGCATCGAAAAATTGGTCATGTTTGGGCCTCTGTATCTCACTAAAGGTTCATATATATGTAAAATGGCATATAAATCTATATCTGGTAATGGTTTATGATTATTTACGCTAAGTTTCAAGTCTCTATCCCCAAAACGGTCATTTTGAACTTTATTCCAGCTTTTTCCGATTTCGGACCAGTGTGCGCCGGATAGGAAGACGATCGGCCGCCGCGGCTAGCGTAAACGCGTAAAGGTATTCGGCGCCCACGTCGACAACTATAGCATATTCGGCAAGCTTAAACTACCAGGCCAAGGCATTAGAATGACTTATCGGCTTTAAAAACTGCATTATTACATGAGTTTCATGATAGCGCTTCCTGCCGGCAGATTGCTGGACCTACTAGCCTCGAAAGCTCTGTAGCCTTAACTACTCGACTCGACATTTGTAATGCTACTCAAAACGCTCGAGTGGAGTACCAACTACTCGATCGACTTGAAATTTCGAGTACTCGCACATCCCTAGAAGATGTGTTTTGTCATTACGATTACGTGGCGCGAAAATTCAAATGGCTGTTGGAAACACGGTCGTACATTTTGTTGTTTGAAGTACTACTGGAATCGGAATCGATTTTTCACCTTGGCAAGTACTCGTTTTCGATTCCGGTTCTTGGTCGAGAATCGAGGAATCGAAGAATCGAGGAATCGAACCGACCCATCACTAGTGTTTGCATATTGTATCTTGGAGTTCAGCCAAAACGTTTCACCATTTTCCGTTGATCTAGATAAACGTTGAAATTATGTGGGCGGCTAACAATATTATCATCAGACTGCTAACTCTTGCTGGAATGTAATGGGTCTTCAAAAAATTCTTCCTCCCCTTCACTTTCATGTGAGAAATCAAAAAATATTTTCCATATCGTGGTTTACCTGCCCTTCCCTCCCATCTTCATTATCAAGCTTTTGAAGCACTCGTTAGAACTCATCAGGGTGATAATTACGTACTGACCTTGGAATATCATTTACTCTACATTAGTCATCACCTGCAATTTACAATTTGTTCACAACTCAATAAAATCATAACACAATTTACGTCCATAAGGAGGTTAAGATTCCTGAATCTTGATATAATGCCTTTGCAGCATTATGTTCTTTTCCCACAGGTAGATACAAAAACTGCAGACTCTTGGGCTTCAAACTCCAATGCATAATACAGTAGAACCTCGCTTTTACGCCCCCGCAATATACGTTTTCCCTCTATTTGCGACATTTTCTTCAAGTCCCGATGATTTAAGTATCTCTACAATGTTAAGTCTTCCCCGCATTTATGCTGACGAAATTTCAAATGACCCGCTATTTATGCCAGGCCGCCAAAGGGAACATGGCGGATAGCGCACCGTAATCAAGAAGAAAGAGATTTAGAGATCGGAGCCTGGGATAACCTTTTTGCAAGAAGGTTGTAAATATAGGAAAGGAAGTTGTATTTACAACCTTGCCTTTTTGGCATACCTGTCACCGGTGCCACTATCATTAATACGGCTTCTTTGAAATACTACAATAATTCCTTCTTCATCTGTTTCTGACCACTATCGCGGGCATAGAGTTTATATTATTATTAGATTATTTTTGATCGCAGGATTTCCTGGAGATAGGTTGTTTGCGACATTTAAATTTCATTCCATTTGTTGGAGGTAAATATTGCAGGTTTTCCACTTCACTTGTAAGCATCGTAGTTACAAATATAGACGCTATGTTTATATTCGTGGTCGTTCTCGTGATGATCACGCACTGGGTGTTCTCCTTCGCGTACATTATTACCAAGTTCTTCGATCAATTTTAAAGTTGTTTTAATCGTAATCTCTTTTTCCCTGCTCTTTTCGTGACAGCGTCAATAAACGTGAATCAAATACGGAATGGCCCAGAAACGAGAGAGGAAAACTTTTTCAATAGAAGATAAAATTAAAATTTTGGGAAGAGTTGACTCACATGTAGGCTCACGCGTTTCCCTTGCCAAAGAGCTTGGGATTCCAGTGTCCACGTTTAACACTGTTGTTAAAACTCGCAAAAAGATAGAAACCAGTGCAAAGAGGCGAAAATATGTTAAGTACTCGAAATATGATAGACTAGAAGAAATTTTACAAGAATGGTTTCAGTACACTAGGTCCTCGAACATACCCATCAGCGGAGTTATTCTAAAGGAAAAAGCGCGACATGTGGTAATGAGGCTGGGAATTGAAGACTTCAAGGCTTCAAACGGATGGTTTAGCGGGTTTAAGACTAGGCATAATGTTGTATACAAAACAACTTGTGATGAGTCCAATAGTGTTGATCCCCTAACAGTGGCACAGTGGAAGGAACATTGTTTAAGTGAGCATATAGAAGGGTATGCTCCAAAAGACATTTTCAATTTAGATGAGACGGGCCTTTTTTTCAATACACTTCCCTGTAAGACTTTAGAGGTGAATCTTGCCCTAGTGGAAAGCATAGCAAAGCTCGTTTAACAGTATTGTTAGGTGCTAATGCTAACGGTAATGAAAAGTTAAGGCCATTTGTTATTGAAAAATCCAAAATCCCAGATGTTTTAAAAATATCAGGACATATCCCACAACCTATGCCACCAATACCAAAGCTTGGATGACGTTACATTTCTTTCAGGAACAAATGCAGGCTCTAGATGCCAATATGGGTGGACAAAACCGAAAAATTGTGGTATTTTTAGACCAATGCCCAGCCCACCCAAAAAATATGAATTTGAGGAATATAAAACTGGTGTTTTTCCCACCAAATTGTACCAGCCAATTACAGCTATTAGATTTAGGGATAATCCATGTATTCAAATCCAACTACCGCAGGATTCTAGTGAGAAAAGCAATTAATCTTATAGACAGTGGGAGGGTCCCTAAGAGCTTCAAAGTATCAGTTTCAGATGCACTACACTATGTTGCACAATCATGGAAAGAAGTTGATGACGGAGAAATCGCAAATTGTTTAAAAAAGCTGATGAAGAACATTTAAAAGACTGATCTATGAAATCAGAAAATATGGTCTAAAAATCTGATCGGAAAATATGACCTACCTCACTGAGAGTTCAGTACTATTGAAGAATTTTTTGTTATCATAATTAAAGATTTTATACTTACTATTCATTAAGAACATGATTCATATGAAAAATAGAACATTTAACTATATTTAAAGGGGTTATTTTTCATTAAATTGTGCCTAACCTCGATTTTACCCTTTCCCGCAATTTACACTTTTTTCCTTGTCCCCGTCAAAAGTGTAAAAGAGGGGTTTTACTGTACATTATAATAAACGTGCATCACTTATTTTTCGGCCACTAGTTAAGTGTATGTAACGCATTTTTACATAAATGTAATGCATATTTGAGTATGAAGACGAAATTTTTAAATTACGACATGTGGTTTGAGGTTGACATAAATTATACAATTAATAATAGTGAAGAAATGATAATGCAAATGCTTGCAAAAAATATAATAAATACGAGACAACATATTAAAATAGTATTGCAAAAAGGATTATGCTTCCAAGTTTCGACGGTGACGACAGATTATCAGTAGTTCCTTAGTATCGTGTGAACGCCATCCTAGCGGCAAATCACCTGAAGTTACGTCGTTCTCACTTTGTAAGATTCTAACGCAATAGTTGGTCGTCGCATTGACGCAAACATATGTTCTTCGTGGAGGGAAAAGTACAGAAATAGAATAACAAAGTGTGCCACAAGTGATCCATTCACAGTAAACGCACTATTTCGAATTTTTGAAAAATGCGGCAAAATCCTCCCTTAGCGTGCACCTAAGGGTTAACCCTTTCGCTGCTGTTCAATCTTCGAAAACCTTCTCCTCACATGCGGCGAAAAGGTTAAAATGCGTTTCGTGGGCCCATGGAGCAGGTACCTCCGGGATGGGTGTGGTACACCCTCCGAAGGGTCGCTAATCCGCAACCCTATCCTCGACGAGTTCACCCACGCAGGACTGTCTCCTCGACCGTACCAGCGGGGGCCTACCTCCCGAAAAGTGACTGCTCTGACTGCAATTTGAATATCAATCAATCAATCCGATCATCAAAAAATGATTGTTTTCATCGCACTCCTGCCAATCAGAAAATCAAGTACGTCTTTGAACCGTGTTTCTGCGATGAAAAATAACGATTTTGTTAACTTTGCTGAAATGGCCATTTTCCGGTTGTCCGCAGCCATGTTTTTAGCAAAGTTAACTAAATCGTTATTTTTCATCGCAGAAACACGGTTCAAAGACGTACTTGATTTTCTGATTGGCAGGAGTGCGATGAAAACAATCATTTTTTGATGATCGGATTGATTGATTAATATTCAAATTGCAGTCAGAGCGGTCACTTTTTGGGAGGTAGGCCCCCTGCTGTTAGGGTCGATGAGATGGTCCTGCGTGGGTGAGCTGGTCGAGGATTCCGGGTCCCGGGTTAGGAACCTTTCGGAGTGCTTCGGCGAAAGTGGTGATCGCATGGAAGGGACGAAGAAAAAGTACGTCCACAGCAGTGAAAGGGTTAATGCAATTGATTTGAATTGGGAAGTTTGGCAGTTTTCTTTGCCTAATGTTTTTATGCTTGATTTGTTGTTTTTTGTATCTATTTTGTCTATTTATTATTTTTTGATTGTTTTCTATTCCTAACACCAGTATTACAAGTTGGAAATTTATAGGTTACATTTTTTACGGAACTGGAATGGCACTGAATTGCTACTTTTCCCAAATGTTTGATTAATGTGTCTACAGTTGATAACTCAGCTGTAATACCCGGAGTTGTTACCCTTGTTTTAAATATGATCTGGATTGATATGGAGACTGTTTTCTTTTTTTAAATGAAAATTTTCATTTTCACTTGATGATTCAAGCTGAAGGATAGCCTGGATTATATTTTCTCTAATGTGCATTTTTCTCTTCAGGTTCAAACTGCTGCTCTGAGAGCAGTTGGTAACATTGTCACTGGCACTGATGAGCAAACTCAGGTGGTGCTTAACTGTGATGCCCTGTCGCATTTCCCTGGCCTGCTATCTCATAACAAGGAGAAAATATGCAAGGTAAATAACGGACAAGAATCTCATAGATACCTGACTGCAGATAATACACTTACATTTTATAATAGCTTTAATGAATTGTGATAATTTAAGGTTCTGTGGTCGCATGCTTAGCAATATAGCAGACGACTGGTTATTCGGATGCGGTTTATCCGGGTTGCAGATTATCCGTGCATTATTTTCATTCTTGCTCAATTTTTTTCTGCGATCTTTATTTAATAAGATGGAATCGGATGCAAAATCATCGGAATTACTTCATTGATGCTAGGATACACCGAGGTAATTATTTCCGTCAGAATCCCCTTCGTAAAATGGGGGTGCGCCTCTTACACAAACTTTTTATCTTCCCTTGGTTTTCTGCGTGAGTCAGTCATCTAAGATGTGAACATGGTAAAGATCGCACGGGGTATTTCGCTCCGGAGGGCATGCTAAATTTACTGCTACTAGTGGGCATACCGCGGCGTTTATACTGCATATGGTACTCGCTTATCAAACGTAGAGAAAAGCGCAGTTTTGAAGGACAATACCTGGTCAATAGTCAACATCTGTCTTGCCGAGTAATTACCATTACGCTAAGGGCCTGCTTTTTCAAAAATCATCTTCAGACGCTATTATAAGGGTTATTGCGATTGAAAATTATGTTGGTGTTAAAATTGCTGTTAAAAAAATTCAAACGAGTGCGTACATTGTTTGAATGAATGGCGGATAGAAGAAATCAGAAATGCTTATAAGTGAAGAGTGGTGAAGGAGAGCTACAGGGGAAGTAGAAAGGGAAGAACATGTCCGATCTTGCATGTGATGTCGTTGTCTTCAAAGCGAAGGGGCGAAGGTGCAGCAATGTGATATACGCAGTTTGAGTTGCCTGAAGTTTCCAGTCCATCTTGTCTTGTTTGAATGTGCTAATGCTACGCTTGTTTCTTCCGAAATTGTGCTGTTTGGACTATTTTGAATATTAGTAGCTTTGTTGTAACTAGCCTCGTTGTAGCCTCGGGTACGATACGAGCGGCAAGTGAGCGGCAGCGGTGGCTACAATACGAGCGGCAATTTTCTAACCGCTCAGGTTTCTCACCTATTCTAACTTCAGTCTTCCTTTGTTTGGCCGTATTATCACTACTTTGATGCTTCTCCACTTACATTTTCAACTACACTGAAGGATGAATCTACTGAGCGGCAGTGGAAAAGAAATCGGTCTGGACTTGGAACCATGAGCGGCACTGGGCGGCGCCGCTCAAACATATCGTACCCACCCTCAATGGATTTACACGCAACTAAATGAGGACCGATATCAGAGTGGCGCCGCTCACGCCACTTGCCGCTCGCCGCTCGTATCGTACCCGGGGCCTAAATCTTTGTGTCAATCAATTAGAGCTTAAAAAACTTAAATTCTGTCAGATATGCGAAGGGTCGCGTTGGATCTCTTTCTTTTTCTGAACCTCATGCGTGTCATACAATTATTGAAAGCTATCAAGATATCTTTGGGCTCAGTAGGTGACTCACCTAGCATTTGGCCTCCAGAAACTGGGAGATCGACCAAGGTCAGTTGGTGAGACGGGGAAGGGGTGAAACAAGTTTCGATTGTTCCCGCGTAACTTGATATTTTCCTTCGAGGCAAGTGATTTATGGTCTGTGGGGTCTCTGAAAGGAAAAAAAACGTCATAGGCATGGGCTAATGGAGGGCCGGGGGTATTTTGTGAAATCTACGCTGTTAGGTTACGCCTGGTTATTGTCTAACGGCGCCAAGATTCCCCCGATTGTTGTCCAATCTCTTGGGAAGATTCACGCTATGTGCCTGTTGTGTTTTGCTTAAAATTTTCCACGGCTGAAATTCTATTGCAATACTCCGATGAGAGCTTTAAAAAAATTGCACGTGAGTAGGACAAACATCGTAGTGCAATGGCGTATGCGAAGAGAGGATCGGAACTCTTTCTAATCCCTCTTATGGGTCGTTGCATTCACGAAAGCAATGATTGAAAATTTCAGATTCAATTTCTTCGACGAATTTGGATCCGAAGGACATTAAGGTGAAGGGCATTATTCGTGGATATTTGGATCTGAGGTATCCGATCCTACCGTCCCTAGTAAGCATCATAAGGTTAAGGCTACAAGTGAATACCTACTAATCTCCGAGCACCATACATATCGTGTAAATTTAGCTGAAAAACGTGGCGTGAATTATAAGTATTGAAAGTGGAAAATTTGATGACTGTCGAAAGTCCAGGCTTAAGTCTGCAACGCCGCGCGATAGGTTAAAAAATGCTGATAAGTTTTTTTTTTTTGGCTCCGATGCTCAAAATAGGGGTGCGATCTTACACACGCATGTACGGTGTTTGTGCCGTCCCTCCCCATCATCCTCCTGGATAATCAGGAGTGTACTGCACTAATAAAACGTCATGTGGTATCATTGTAAACGTTTTGGATTGCATGTGACCACATGAGAATTGCTATTAGAATTCGTGTTGATTGTAGGATATGTATCTGCTGCTATTTTATGCCAGAAAAATGATAGTAGAAGTTTTAATGACTGAATCACTGTCTGCAACTTTGAATAAATTGCTCCTGGAAAAATCACCGTATTACACATTTAAATGGATGTTTGGAAAAATATAAAAATCTGGCAGGAATTCCTTGGTTGAGTTAGTTGAAATCCGACAGCATTACGCTGATGAAATTGCTAAACTCTGGAGGTACGGGCAAATTTTCACGTTACACGTTGCGTACCGGGGTATTTAAATTCCTAGGAACGCCGGTTTGGAAATGTGTGTCTATTAGGGCGTAATGCCTTTGGTTTAAACATGGTTAAAAAGCTAATGTTTAGAATATAACTTTACCCAATCAAACGCTATGATGCATCAATTCATTATGAATAACAAAGAACAACTGAAAACGTTCTAACGGATACGTTTTGTACGCTTTAAAATTGTTTAGGTTGACGCGCCTAAATGACGAGAATCTTCGTCATCCGTCCGGAACGTTCGGGAAAAAAATGACGAGAATACTCGCCATCCTTTCGCAACGTGTTAACTTCAGTTTTGCCGAAAACGTAAGCTTTTCATTCTAGGTCCAACCATGTTTTATTTGAAAACACTGAGGAACAAAGAGTTGGCTATGATCCGCGCACAGTGAAAGCAGCTTTCCAAAGGCTCCATTGATCCTGTAGAAGTAGTATTAGACAGCTATCAAATGTGTTGAATCACCATTAACTTAAATTCATATTAGAAATAAGATTTCCTCATTTGGATGACATTGGAAGCCAAAATGTGCGCAAAGCAGCTCATTTGCTCAAAGCAACTCACACACTTAACAACTCATTTGGCCATCATATAGCTGGGGGCAGAAAAACATTAGTAAAATTCTAGAAAACATTCTATTAAATAGATACTTCAGTTATTCATAATTGCAAATTAACTATCTTCTCCTTTATCTTTAATTTGCTCATCTTTGATGATGGTATGATTATTTTTTGAGTTCATAGCTTCGTAAACCTCACTTTTTCAGAATAAAATTGGAAAAAAAAAATGCTTTGAGACCACTATGCGGAAAAATGCTATTATTAACATTGACACTCATCCAAAATAACATTCAGAGTTGGGATATTTTTAAGTTAATTATAATTATAATTCTCTGAAATGTCTACAATTGGCTTATGATTAATTTCAGTTTCCATTTTTTAGCTGTTTTATGATCTTATTTGGAAAGACATTGAATTAATGTAAATTTTTATGACAATTTTGTGTTTGAATAGTGAAATTAAATGTTTTTGTCGGTGGAAAGGTCTGTAAAGAAATGGTCAGGGAATGTTTTTATTGATGCCCTGAATGGTGGTGTCCATTGTAAATATACTAATGCATTGTTATAGTAATACACTGTATATGACAGAGTTTTTTAACCAGAATTTAATGGAGATGTTTTATTTTCATAGGAAGCTGTTTGGTTCTTGTCAAATATTACCGCTGGAAATCAAGTACAGGTCCAGGCTGTGATAGATGCTGGTTTAGTACCCAAAATCATTACCAACTTGAGCAAGGTGAGTATCTGCTGTAGGATCTGTCTATATGAAGTACATTCAATATCTAGGATACTCTGAGAACTATAGCAAAGTAGTCAATTGGAATCACTGAAATTCAGTTTTTATTGAAATTGCTTGTTTGGCTGGATCTGTGCAATTTGGTCTTTAATTTTTGGTAATGTTTCTGAATCACTCATGTTTAATCCATTTGTTCTTCAGATTTAGTTCTCTATCACAATAAATGGTTCCCTCTCAATATTCAGTGATCATTGAGCTTTGTTTGATAAGGCTTTCAATAAAGAGTATATTTATGGCTTTCTTGTGTGTAGCTCAATTTATCATTTTCTCTTCCTGAAATTGCTCAATTTTAACGAAGCACATTTGGTGTTCTAGGGAGAGTTCCAGACGCAGAAGGAAGCCGCTTGGGCAATCAGTAACTTAACGATTAGTGGGAATCGGGATCAAGTTGCCTACTTAATAGAAGAAGGCGTTATACCACCATTTTGTAATCTATTGGCTTGCAAGGATACACAAGTCATTCAAGTGGTCCTAGATGGTATAAATAATATCCTTAAGATAGCAGGTTCAAGATTGGAGCAGATAACAAATTTGATTGAAGAGTGTCAAGGTCAGTTCATGGATTTGTTTGTTATTGATCTCCATCATTTATTCTACCAATGTCGTTACAGCTTGGCTCAAAAGTTAGTATTATTGTGTACTGTATTGGATTTGAGTTTGGGCTACTCATTATTGTTTTTGGTCGTCTTATTATGGTGTGCACTTGCAGGGCACCTGCTGGAAAATTTGGATAGATGTGATTTTTCATTGTGTATTGCGGCATCCCACCCCTGGCTCGCCCGGATGTCTAAATACAGCCGGGGGGGATGTCTCACGAAAACAAAAGAAAATGTATAAATCCGCACAGATCCCTCCAGCGTGGGACCTACGGGACAAAACTATGTCACGCTCTTCGTACAATTTACAGAAAATAAAAATATTCCCCTTCTTTGGAGGTAATTGCGGGTGGGGGTTTCTGATTCGACCTGATGGGTAACGTTCGGACGCTTATGCCCTCTTCCACAACGCATTCAAGGAAAAGAAAAATGACCAGGGCGAAAGGAATGGCGAGGGATTTTTTAAAAATATGATCCGTGAAGGAGTTAAAACAAAAACACTTACTCAAAACTTTCAGCGAAACAAAATATAATTTAAACAATAAAACTGCATGTAACAAACAAAAAAAGAAACCCTCTTATGAACTGGTGACGTATGAGTTGATGAAAACAAGAGGGTTCCCACTCAACCGTGAAAACCTTCAAACCGTGAAGAAGCCGTGAATTTCGTCCACCGTGAAAAAACCTGGAAATAGCCGTGAATTTCGCCATGAAACCTTAAAAATATCTCAATCTTGATAATAATACTACGATTTACTGATCAAATTGGATATGTTAATCATGTTTCATGGTCAGGCACGCACAGACTCCAAGTCTACGCATTTCTCTACACATGAATATTCGAAGTGCAGTAATTGGTCCGTACTATATGACGACACATTGACCGATATTTTCCATTTTAATGGCAGAAGTCTGTTATTTTGTCTAAGCGTTTCAATTTCAGTGATGGGTTGGGATGGACTTGTATTCGAAAAAGGACGAATGAAATAACTTGCATTTCTAATGGATCCAGACTGAACCATTTACGAAAATTATCTGATTTGTAACTCGAAGTTCGGTTCCCACACGAAATTAGGGCACATGCCATACGCTTAGAAATATGAGTTTGCCATTGGAATTTTATTTTAGGAAACATTTCTACGGCAAATAGGCTTTCAATTCATGGCAATAGCTCTCAAAAGACTACGCTCACCTCGTTTGGATCGTTTGAAGATCGTGGTCCCGTCGTATAATTTTCCCGCATCCATCGTTTAACGAAAATGAGACTAAGTGTTTACAAAGTGTTGTTTGTGGCTAATAACGACAGACACCCTCAGGAGATTGAATAACTATGGGGAGAAGCTGAGTGCCGTGGGATAGTAACATTAGCGCATTTCCCAAGATCCGCTATCCCCCTTCACTCAGAACTCGCCTCCTGAAGCTTTTCTCTTCTCCGAAATAAAAAAAAGGTCTCAGCTCGTGCAGGGATCGTATTACGAAGACCTTAGCTTCGAAAAAAATATCAAGTTACACGAGAACAATAGAAACAGGTTTCGTGCCCCCCCCCCTTTTTCTCACCCTCTGACCTTTTTCAGCCTAACTGCTTCGAAGTTCCCAGTTTCTGGAGGTCGACTGCCTATTAGCCCAAAAGGTGTCTAACAATGAATTTCAGCAATTGGCAATATACTTTTATTAGATTGAAATATTTGTAAAGTGCACGTAATTCTAAAAAGAATGAGACCAAACACGACATATTTCTAACGTTATTTAAGCATTTAAAACAAGAAAATAGTTGGAGAAATACAATGATGATTTCTGGCGAAACTCGATATCCTCGTAGTTGCGCTTCTCGGCAGTTAATGTGGCATTTTTCCGAAAACAGGATATCAGGTTATTATCAGTTATCAATTTACGAGTTATACTATAAGTCTCAGTTGTAAGAGTTACTGAGGAAGGGATATCTTCTCAAGATATTTTGTTTCTCCCTACTAACAATCCGGATTCATCTACTCATCAGGCGCTACGATAATTAGAAAAGAATGTGTAAGTTGCCTTCTCTTTAGAACAAAAAATTTCATGGCGCAGTCATATGTTTATGCTTCAGCCTCTGCAGTATGTTCTGCGTAAGACATACGCGATAGCATCAGTTCCGAACTTCACCTCGCAAAAGTGGTTCCGTACTTTCTAGGGTGGGTTGACTTCAAACTAGCGAGTGTTTTTCGTGTGGGTTTAATAAAGTAAGGTTCCATTTTTTTAGTTTTATTTTTATCCGTCTTCGGACCATCGCCCTTCCGAGAAAAAAAGTGAATACTTTAAAAGATGGACAAAATAATTGAATATAAAGAAAAGCATCCGGGATAGAAGCGCGTGAATATTGGAGAACGCCTCGGGCTGTCCGCTAGCACATGATGGGAGGGGTGGGGGTAGAGCGAGCTACCAGGTGAAAACAAGAAGTGGGATGAAGCAGAGGCTCAGGTGGGTGTGCCGCTGACGATTAACGCAACATTGTTCATGCTTTACACATGGCCTAAATTACACGAAAAATATATTTATTAGACAGGAACATTACAAATAATTGACTATTTTTGGCCTATATGATCCATCTCACAACCAATCACTGCGCCGGCGAAAGCGGTTGTTTTAGGCATAACATTCACATTGCTCTTGTGAATATGTGTACTGGAAATGGCGTTTCATGGATTTTTACATCAGAGAGAAATCCATAATTGCAGGGTTAATGCCGAGTGGAGAACAAACATTTTTAGTGAGGTGGCGTGTTCCTATAGGATATTTGAAAGAGATATTATTCGAATCAACAATATGACCTAAGTGTCTCGATAAAGTACTAGTATTCCTGTAATTGGCTAAAATCTTCTTTGAATCCTTTAACAAATATCATAATTACGTGCCAAAATCCTGCGTTTCCTGGGACATAGGCAACCTGTCCAAACAATCCCGCATAGATCGTTTTCCCGCATTCATCGTTTTTTTCGTCCATCCCCCTGAAAAACGATAGATCGAGGTTCCACTGTAATTTTATGAAATTGATTTATTGATTTATTACATTCTATAAACAATTTTAATAAATATTTTCGGCGATCTCAGAAAGATTGGGTAAGGGAAATTTGGTTACTGTGTGGTAATAACAATATGCGCAAAAAACAATCTCTAGGAGGTGCAAGGAATGAAAAAAGGACTTCCGGTGTTCAGATAGAAGAAGGTCCTAGGGGCATTCGCATATTAAAGGAGGCCATGGTATTCGGTATCCGGGCAAGAGCGCGGTTGGGTTGGGCTTTTAGTTGGCCCTGAATTTTCCAAACGTTGACGTCATAACAGATATCACTTTTCATTGCTGTGTTTACATTATATGTCTTGTACGTATGGCCTATGTTGTGTACATTCATTTTTAGTTAATATACGGCCGGTGATTGTCCTATTGTTCACTTATAAATGGACCATGAATTTGACAACATTGAGACCGTGAAAACTTAGGAAAAAAAACCGTGAAAACCTGGAAAAACCGTGAATTTCATTATTTAGTTAGAGTGGGATCCCTGAACAATTTATGACACATCAATGATAAAACACAACAATATAAATTGATTTTCAAGATGAAATAATTGAAATGGCAAACAATAACAAAAAAAATACAGTTCGGTTGTGAACACGTAATATATGATACACTTTTTTAATTATTTGTTGATAGGGGAGGTAAATGAAAGTCCATCCCATTGAGTGTTATTTTGACTTGGGTGATTAATTTCACTTTCACTGAGTAACTGATGCGTTTCGTGACTGTCTATCTTGAAACTGGGCAGAAGACAAGGGGGGGCTTTCAGGGGGGGGATAGTTGTGATCTTACTTGACCGTTGTCCGTGGTTAGACCAGGTGGGATCCAGCAAACTCTCGTTCCTTTTACTGCATAACTCCTCTTTCTCCCTTGTTGGAGGAAGCTGCATCCGGGACATAAGGAATGCGTCCCTTTTAAGCTGGTCCTTTGCTCCTTCAGACAGGGGGAGGGTCTCTTCTTTCAGACCGTGATCTCCAGGAATCAATCAATTGCGTGATTGATAGGCCCCTCGTCTTCACTGCTGTGTCGCACCAAATTCGGGCATGGGCTCCGCCCAACACTCACTTCAATCTGTCTGTCTTCATTCTTACACGCATACAACCTTTTTATAATCCCCATCTTGGGGTGGGGTAACACACAAGAAGGAGGGGGAACACGTTATGCACAGGAAAAACCCGAGTTCCCTTCCTCCCAAACGCACTCACTATCTTATCTAAACGACATTCATCCCTACTTATGCATGCACACTTTCCTCCGTGGGCCGTGGTCTGGGGGGTGGGAAAGGTTAGAGTGTAAAGGAGCGGGCAGGGAAATGAATGCGCTGAATGTAATGGCACCTCGTAATGGTACTTGAACCAATACAGTATGGAAAGTGATGGTATTTCAAGGAAAAAAACAAGAAGTCAGGAAATATCATCTTTGTTGTAAAACTCAGTGTTGATTTCCTTATCTGCTCTTCACTTTATTTCTGGAAATTGTCTAAATTCCATATTATCCTTTATATGCTTCCGAATTCTAGTCGTCTTATTATATCTTCTGCCTTCCACCATTCCTTCAAAGATTAACTTCGCCCTTCCCACATGCAGCAGTATATGTCCAATCCAGCCATCCTGTCCCCTTAAAATTTCTCCTCAGCTGCCGCTCTTCTTTCACTTCTCTCAAAACTTCTTCATTGGTTACCCTCTCCGTCCAACTAAGTTTGCACATACAGGCATCCCCCGAGTTAAGTAAGAGATGCATTCCGGCAGACTCTGCATAAGTCAAAATTTACGTAAGTGGAACATTTTGCGTTAGTACTTCAGAGATTTCGATCGGTGGGGTGAATTCTCAGCAGAGAAATGCACGGTAAATTCTCACACACAAGTGAAGATTTAACTTTTCTTTTTTAAAACTATCTTTGCCCTAAGTATTCTATTCCTTATTTCTTGTGTGCTCTTTCCATCAGATATAACTTTGCTACCCAATTAATGAAACTCATACTTGTCTTAGTAATCCTACATCCAACATAATCCTTGCCTTTGTTAGCTACCAGGACTTCTGTCTTGTGCTGATTTAACCTGAGATTGTAGTCTCTGTTTAAAACATGTTGCAGTCCTCCAATTAATGCATTAGCTCTTATTCACTCACTGCTAAAACTGTGATATCATCAGCAAATTGCAGTGGTGAGATCCTTCCTTGCAGTACCGTCTCACGTTGAATCAGTTCAAAGACTTAGTTCATTGCTCTCTGTATGTGTACCATGAAGAATTTAGGTGATAGGGAGCTTCCTTGCATTACCCTCTTCTATAACCTAACATCTTCCTCTCATCTTCTAATATTTATCACAGCCTTTTCAGCTTCATACAGTTTCCATATCACCCTTCTGTCCCCACCCTCCCGATCACTTTGTTACAAAGTTTTCTTAATAGAACCATTTTACACAAAAAAGTAACTTTTTGAATCCTTGAAATCTCCTCAAAATCTTTGGGTTGCTGATCAAACATTACAGAACTTGGCTCGTGTTTCCTATTAGCTGAAACATCCTATGACAGTTCTGATAACAAAATTTCGTCTTGAAAGTTATTTGTGCACTGGAAATGATGTTGCTGATGACTAGTGTACATGTGTCGTAATATTATTCCCATGGAAGTTATTGGGCAAAAATGGGGTTGTTAAATGAGAATGGTTATTTTATCTGTAGATGGGAAGTAATTCTTTCTTTCTCATGAAAGTTCTTTCTGAATACAATCAAGGCTGAATTTTTTATTTTAAACTTATTAACTTCTAAATCCTCTGGTGCTTTATGTTGAGGCTGTGTACGTGCAGAATGATCAATAGAGCACATATACAAAACTAAAATTTCTATGGCATCCGAGAAAATTTTTGTTTATGATGCATTAATATTAGATCTTAACTGGTCATAAATTCTCTAATTTGCCTTTTATTGTTTCAATTTAGGTTTGGACAAGATTGAAGAACTCCAAAATCATGAAAATGTGGACATATATAAACTAGCGTATGATATTATTGGAAACTATTTCTCTGGCTCGGTAAGTGATAATCCTTAGTTGAATTTTAGTACTTGGTTTTGCCATCTTGAAATGCCTGCCATTTCAAGATGGCAAAGATTTGTTGTAGTGAGAGACAGATACATCAGAAGGCCAACTATCCACCTTTCAAACAAAATTGAGTGAAACTCTTGAGTGGCTGAAGTTAAATTAAGAATTGTAAGTCTAAAGCCAATTATAATAGCCTGATGATGATTGCATAGCCAACTGAAAAACCTGTTTCAATAACTTTAATTCTTATGCATCGTTTGATTAACTAATCAGATTATCCAGCTATTTTTCTAATCAAAACCTCCCAAATCATTGTATTATATCTACTTGTGTATGTGCCGGTGAGCTTCGTGAGAATCTAGTAGAATTATAGAAACTTATTTTTTGGAGTAGTTTTATAATATGTAAATTTCTTCTGTGAATGTATTGATCTTAATTGTCTGATTCTTATCCAAAGAGGCATGGTGTTGTATCAGATGTTTCTGAAGACTTGATCAAGTGGATGGAAATAATGCCCGTTATATTACCCTTTTTTAGCCCTCCATACTCCTCTTTTCATATCCTTTCATCACTTCCCACCCTCTGCCTACATTTTTTGTTAGCTGTTCATTTCCACAAAATTGGTATATTTTACGAACAATTAGGTTTTCATGCTTCAGGGAATCCAAGTATGCACATGAGAATGGTGGGTTTTGAAAAATCATTGCTTGCTACTCATCTTTACTCAAATCTCATTTATTTCTTAAGGTATATTTGGAGTACAATGTATTTGAAATGTTAAGAGTCTTGACACAATGCCTGCCCACTTCTCAACAGAGAGCTGCTTTCCTACATTTTAGTAGTCTCATTCGGAATGGTAGTCGTGAATGTATGAAGGAATTTTCCTTTTTTTTGTTTACATTTTTCATTTTGTCAAATCTGAAAATTTGTTTTCTTTTTTGCGTTCAGGGCGATGATGACTATAACCTTACCCCTGATGCTGCTGAAGGAGGTTACCGGTTTGATCCAAATACAAGCATACCAAGCGAGGGTTTCAAGTTCTGATGTTTTAATGAAGAAAATGAATCTGCTAAGACATCCCGTCCCTCCTACATGATTTTCTCATCCTCACACGTGCATTGATGAACTGCTGCTATTATTCCTGGTCTATCAAAATATTTTCCTTCAAGTACCTTCTTCTTAACGAATGCCCTGCTTCTGACATTTCTACGGCCCAATCCTTAATTACTCCAGAGAGAGTAGCTTTGGGATTGCTGTGCTGGTACACCACGAGAAAAAAGAAGGGAATGGCAGTAGCTTAATTGTAAAAGAGAAGTCTTGATGACTTTTTCCCCCAAGGTTATAAATAAGTAATAATCTTCATTGGAGTTAATACATACTAGTGTTGAGTGAAAACTTGAGCAAGTGGGAACTGTGGAGTCGACAAATTCACGGGAAAGACTATAAAAGAAAGCTGGTGCAGCACAAAATAAGGAATGTTTTAGGAGGTGGTGTTTCGAGAACTGTGTTTGACTCTCCAATGAATGGAAGTTTTCTTGCAACGGAAGTAAAGTTGGAAGTTAAAGGAAAAGCTTGGTCATTTTTGTGATGAGGATAAAAAGAACTTAATGAAAACCAGTCTTGGCCAACCCCAACTGCTTCGAAAATGAATTGTTTGTTAAAAACTGGAATGCTAATAAAAGCCCGGGAAAAGTTAAATCTTTGGATTTGCAGTTAAATGACAAAAGAAAAATGATTCAAAGCATGTAAAGTGAGTGGATTTTTTTGAAGGGAAATGTCTAATGAGCCAAAATTTGCTTCAGAGGTTGTTTTAAAGAAAAGTGAAGCAACTGTGTTTATCATTAGGTAGGAATTGCCCAACTTGCTTCCATTGAGTGGCTGTGCACTAAATTTGCATGAATTTTTTGACGTCATTTTGATTCGCTTGAAGTCCTGTAAATATATTAATTTTGTGTTTAAAATTGACTGGATTTCCATGTCATGGTGAGAAGAATGCTCTACAATTTAACCTTTCTATTTATATCATTTTTAGAATTTTGTTGGGTTTAGTTTGCAACATTGTAATGAGCTGCTATATTTTCAGTTATTGCTACGTGATGATC
Organism: Ischnura elegans; assembly: GCF_921293095.1. Taxonomy (NCBI): domain Eukaryota; kingdom Metazoa; phylum Arthropoda; class Insecta; order Odonata; family Coenagrionidae; genus Ischnura; species Ischnura elegans. Next base: position 13,897,520 of record NC_060256.1, read on the forward strand.
AGAAACATTTTCTGACATATCTTGTTTTAATTTCATAACCTGTAAATTAAAGCTAAGTGGTTATCAACACGGTTTCAGATTCAGTACCTTGCTCAAATCCACTGTACAATTCTTAAATCCTTTTTTTTTCCTTCATGAAGCCATTCTTCTATACAGTGAATCTTCCGACGCAACTTATAATTTTAAAGTGATAGTTATTTTTAGATTGGATATTTTAGGTTTTACATGACTTATTTGAAAATAGTACATATTTATTTATGATTCTAGGATACTATGGAAATTGTAGAATTTGAAGTAAAGTGCTTTTCAAAACATGTCTCTACAGTGAGTAAATAGTAGATACCGTCATATTTGAAGAGCAATATTTTGTAGACTAACTAATTCCTCCCAAATTATGAAGTCATATTTTGTTAACCATGGTAAAATTTGTTTCATGTGTCCCTAAGTCTCAACATTTTCTTGTCCAACAAGCTTGTGAGCTGAAATTTTGAGAAACTCATGTATTTTTGAAAATATTAATCAATGACTTTTATTTGAATAAGTGCTGTAGCCCTTATAAGAACTGCACAATATTCTGGAAATGATTGAGTCGAATTTATGAGCTTCGGTCTCGGTGTCAAGTCTGGATATGATTTTGAATTAGTTGCAAAAGTAGGCGAATAAATCAACATATTATCAAAATTTTCTCATTATCAGAGAATTTCAACCTCTCATTGCTAAAGGTATTTTTTATCTTATAATAATGGTGAAAGGTTGGTCTTGGGCAGTCCAGCTTATGATCTCTGAACTCCTTTAGTAATCTTTTGTATTTCCCTTGTGATTCTGTTGCTTTTCGAATCCTTCAACTCTTCAAATTTCCTTGTATCTTCTCTCGTGCATGCTGACCTTCAAAAGTCAACTTATTCTGTTGTTACCCATCAATATATCCTCCCAACTCAATATGCTGCTGTTTCCAGGATCCTAATGCCAGATCATCTGAAAAATGTCAAGGGTATGTAAGAAGAGCGAATCTTCTCACATATTGTATTCCTTGTAAATTGGACATACCACTTTTTCAGTATCGTGCTAAATCCTTCCACTGCCAGCAAATTCCTGTTAGGTTGTGCAACGACTGCCAAGGCCATTTTAGCATTCATATTATGTTTTAGTTTGTAAATATTTCAACCAATATATTTATTTGTCGACCTAAAATTAATTTTCTTATGGGTATTAAATATTTTGAGATTAAATGGTTAAAAATAATTTATTTAGTTTTCACTGTGGGTGTTTCTTTTTACTTAAATGCAAGATTAAAATCTAAATTTATGGAGATGGCTGAATTCTAACTATCCCATTGGACCAAGAGTATGTGTAGTCATATTTCAGAATGTTACTAAAGTCCTGATTCTGACTTAAACTGGACTTGTTTACTATGCTGCTATTTACCTCACTTGAGTCTCAAAGCTCTCTGGCTACACTCCACAGTTGATAAGTTGAGTCCCAACTCAAAATGAGCTGCCAAGTTCCTAGATGTTGCCCCACATTTTTGAAATGAAATATCTCTTATAATACTGCCACATGTGATACTATGCTCCAGTAATATGCTAGTTTTTGTTTATTGAGAGACCATGAATGAAAAGAGTTAAAGTAAATTTATTTTGTAAATTTTTGCCACTGAACCTTACCACAATTACTCAAGCTCGTGAGTAGAAGTTAGTTTCTATGATATGGTCTTGCTCAAATTCAGTGTATAGTTCAGGATATGAATCTGGTATAATCGCACGAAAAAAGTGTCTCCAAAATCGCAAAAATGCATGTCATTTCCATGACAGCAGACTGAAAACGTTGCATAGCAATGATACAATGCTAGCAGGTGCTCGAAATGTATGGATTACTGGTTTTGGAAGAGGATTAGCTTGAGTCTGGTTCTTGAATACGGACCATAATCTCTCCTTCAGGCTCGGTACGTGCTAGTTTCACTTGGAATACATTGGTCTTGGCATGCTTGTAATATTTGTGGTTGATCAAAACTTAGGTGAATCAGTATTCTTGCTTTTATAATATTTAAATGAGATTTTCTACTGGTGAACTTCATTTGATATCTATGAATGACAATTTCCTTTTTTACTTCATTATTCAAGTTCTCCACAGTGTACACGATTAAAAAAAATTAGTCTTAATATAGGTTGTGGAATAATTTTATAAGTGCCTATAAGCAATCAAGAATTGAATTTATTTCCTTATTTAATCCAGTCCAAAAACGGCATGAGGCCAATTACAGAGGACTCACAATAACAGGAGAAACAATTTAATAATATTAAGCAATGTAACCAATAATGAACAAGAAATATTCAACAGTATTTACAAATAAACAGTAAAGAATAGTAAATTTCATCGGGTGGTGTGAGGAATAGGGGGAAAATTAAGATAGTGATGGTGCAAGATGGATGGGGGATGGAAAAAAGGATAAAAATTTGGAACGCATTTGGCATAGGAGTCAATGGAAGAAGGGAGACAGAAAGGCGGGGGGTGAAACAATGAAATAGGTCACTCGATCTTGTCATGCGCGAAGGAACAAGAAGCGGAAGAAAAGGTCAGATGATCTGTGTTTGCCATTAATGATATTTAAGAAGAGTCTCTGGTCATTGAGGAAATGGCAATCAGCTAAAGTTGTAATGCCAAGAGAGGATCTAATCTTATTGAGGGAGAAGTTGCGAAAAGGCAAGTGGTGGTAGCAGACCTGGAAAGGAAAAAATTCAATAGGTGTTCTAGGAGCTTTAATAAAGAAGGTGGGGTCATAGACCAGATTTGGCTGCAATATTCCAGGACTGGAGAGACACAGGAAAGGAAGGTGGTGTGTAGAGCAATTAAATCCAACACCTCACTGTACCGTCAAAGTGGGTGACTTGGGACAGTGGATTGACTTAGGACAATTTGGTAGGATCTTATTTAGATTCACACTACTGCAAGATGCCGAATGCAATGGGATAAATTACTATTGACATTGCCTTCTCTGACCTCATGAAAGTTTCTGGGCTATTTCACACATGGTTAGTGGGTTGTATGCAAGAAACAGTGACCTTAATTTAAGCTTGTAATATCTCTATCCTCATAAAAATTTGTTGTATAGGTAGGACAAACATTGTTCCCTAATTTTTTTGATAAGTGAATTTTTACATACCAAACATGGCTGGAAACTATCCATAAAAGTATTGCCTAAAAATGTTTCACAGTTTTTAATTATATGAATTTCTTTGGTTTTGGGCTCAGCTAAGGGTGACTCAGGACGGTCACCAGAACATGCCAAGCAAGTATAAAAAGAGATCCTGGTTCCAGAAAATACAAAGACTAGTGATGAATCTTTACGGAAAGGTGTGGATAGTGTTAAAAAGGAAAACTATCCATAAGGAAAGCAGCTGATTAATATGGTGTCACCTAATCAACTTCCAAAGGAAATTAAAAGGAGAGAATCTCCATCTACATGAAGGACAGACGGTATTGTTGGCAGATGAAGAGTCAGTGTTAGTGCAAGGAATCTGAAAAATAGGTAATTGGGGATTTCTTCAAAAGCATGATGTCTGCTTACTTGTAAAAAATCGTATCTTGATAGAATAGGTCGGACAGAGAAGCGATTCAAAATTAATATGCCTGGTATAGATTGGGTTCGCACCTTCCATAAATGTCACGAGGGAAAATTAACTGTCAGGCTTGAATATGAAGCACACAAGAGAAGCAGTATCCTCACATATACTATAAAAGAGTATTTTGATAATTTTTAACTGGCAATGGAGGGAGTTTCACTGCAGGACGTGGTTAATTATGATGAGGTTTGATTTAGGACCCTAATAAATTATTTGTTGAAGCTACATTCATGAGAAACTATGTATGGTAATTTTAAAGATACATTTGTTTTTCCAAATATATGTAAAATTGACAGAGCTCAATTTCTTAGAGTTCTATCCAGTGAAAACCTTTGAAAGCCGGGGTCGTTTTAAGTTTGAAAATAAAATTGCGTGATTATATTAATGTTTTTGTGCGCTTTTTGTTGAAGTTTAATATATTTTTATATTAATACCCTCACTTTATCGTAGTGAATGATATAAAATATCTTAATACAAAATAATGTTTGAAGTTTTGAAAATTACAGTAAAAGACTTGATTAAAATGTAAAATTAATGGCATATGGTCACTTAGTTTTTTGTTTTCTCTTCCTGACAAATCATTTATTAAAAAAAAATAAACAAATTAGAGACCCAAGTCACCCGTATGGACTGCATACTTGGATCTAACATGATTTACATAATGGGGTGTCCCAAGTCACCCCATTATGAGGTGTGACTTAGGACAGTTCTAATTAGTCAATAAATCTGCAAATAATTACCCAATAAAATTTATGTTTTTTTGTAAATATTCCTGACACATAGGACACACACTTTGATACTGATTTTAAAAAATTTAACTGAAATCGGAGGGACAATTTGAGTTTTGAATGCTAAAACTGTCCCAAGTGACCCACTTTGACGGTAGCGATATATCATACCCACCAAAGACAGCGTGGATGGAAATAGATATAATGTGCCCACGGAAGAGCAGCTTAAAATCCTTCAGAGAGGATACTTAAGGAATATGATGTCCAGATAATCTGTAATTATGGCTCAGGATAGACTTGCCTAGGGTGAATGGTAGGATGATAGACTTTGCTGGGTTAATTTTCAGACTCCAAATCTCAGACCATTGGTCTATGGAATCAAGAGCCTTCTGCAGAGCAAGACAGCCTCTTGGGGAATCAATCTATTTAATAATTCTGCAGTCATCTGCATATAGTAATATTTTGCAAGTGGTGGAGGAGGTAATGTTAACCAGATCATCCATGTATAAAGTAAACAGTTAAGGCCCGAGGACACTCCATTGTGGGACTCCAGATTTAACCGGTGCCATCAGAGAACGCGACCCATTTACTGTAGTGTGTTGTTGCCGGTTTTGAAGGAAAGATGATGAGATAGAAAGAAAATTGAGTGAATTTTGGAAATTGTCACATGCTATCTACAGCATAAGATTGAGGCAGAAACGCTTTGATACCTCCACTGCAAAAACGCTCAACAAACACCCACCGAATCAAATCCTCTCATCTGGTCTCCCAACAATACGAATCCGCTCAGCTGGCAGTGTCCTGAGCATAAACGCTCACCTCCAAGCTTGGAGAATAGGAGATGAGCATTTATGCTCTCGACACTGCCAGCTGAGTGGATTCGTATCGTTGGGCTACTAGGTGAGCGGATTTGATTCGGTGAGCGATTGTTGAGCATTTTTGCAGTGGAGATATCGACTTGGTGAACTTCATAATTACCTCCCAGTAGGAACTCTTTGTTTTTTATTGTGGTGGAAACTTTGGTGTTCCAATCCATTAAGCACCAGTAAAAAGGCTCCATAACATAATAACTTCCCCTTAAAGTCAGAAATATCAACCTGTTTTGCTGTCACAAACCTCATAGGATTTAGTCGATGCGGATGCGAGAAAATCCTTCCCCAATGGAATGACCAGGTTAATTTTGTACCCACTAACTGATAATCCTTATTTCCTGGAAGTACGGCCTGAATTAAGGACAAAATTTATTGCCAATCAATCATTGTGAACCTATACGAGGAGTATTTTAAAAACAGGATTAATATTAATACATTTACAAAAACTTCAGCCTCACCAATACATTGACAATATTCTTTACAAGGACAAGTTATGCATCTGATCAATAAAGAGTTGCCTTAGTCATAAAACTTTTTGTACCTTGGACTTCCTGCATTAACATCCAACCAAGACAGTGATTGTTATAAAAAATGCTACATAAAGCAAATAAGGGGTGAGGTTCCAATGGATTCCAGCACATCCATTGTAAACAAGGACCGATAAAAATCAATTACATTACACAGTTTGAATAGTGATGATATGATAATAAATGTTGGTATAATGATAAATTTTGTTTCTAAATAGGTACCTAACATCAATCAATTCCACTCCCCAAATATAAGCACATAATAGATACAGAAAATTCTTTTTTTAAGTGATGCCACAAGTAATATAATGATTCACATGATTAAGTCACGCGCTTAAAATTTAGAGGTATTGCTAAGAGTATCATGGCACTGCACCGAAGTAGAGGCTCACACAATATTATTTTGGGTCTTATTAGACATCTCACGTGACGCAATAGAATTCATGGAGTAAGTCCATGAATTGAAATATGTCTAGGCTTTTCGCTCTACATTTAAATTACAATTGATTTTAAATTTATCAACGATTTATATGCACAAAACAAATTACTTCAAGCATATTATGCACTAAAATAAAAAGGCGATCATTGAATTGATCAGGGGGCAATGCAAAGCCAATGTTTGTTAGTATGTACACAATCAGTCTTTATTGCTTTCAAATTTAATACAGATTTAGTATAAATAACCTACATAAAAAGTATTTAAAAAACTGGAAATTAGCACTAAATCACAAACGACGCATCACAAATGATAGCGATAGCTCACTGTTAACCTCCTTCAAAGTTAGAAGGTACGAACACTTACCATTACTTCAGTACAAAAGTCTTGTAAATCTTCATTCACCAACACATTCAACAACAAACATTTGCACACATCTTTCCGCCTCAAATTACATATTAAACTTGAAAAGCTCTACCAAAAGTCCTTTGAAACACTGCAGTCCACTCCAACTCAATTTCTATGTACAAAAGTCCATACGAATCCGAATCATGACTGATGCCTTTGTCGAGATCAAAAGTTGCCACTGGTTGCCTTTTGTCACCATTTCTTCATAAAGTAATAACATTTGTACAATAAAAACGATCCGCAACTAAGGATGTCTGCACAGGGGACAAGTCTGGACACCATTATTACTCTGGAATGAAGACATACCACCATGAAATTGCGAACAATTGCAAAGAAAAACAATAAAAACAACTCATACATATATTTAACTATGGGTCAAAACAGTGTAACGATAAGCTAAAAGACACAAATTAGGCATTCTTCAGACAGTAATAGAATAATCATACGGCGAGTACCGCGGGGTGATTTTATCAAGTAACCAACAGTCAAGTACAATAGCATATATACATAAGATATACGAGACTTACTTGGAACCACTGACTGATGCACTGACTATGAAATTCATGACGGCATCTCAAAGTCTTAACGGGCCCTGAGAGTAACTCTAGACAAATCGCGCAACTAGAATGAAAATCAGATAACACCAAATCATCATACGTTAGTTATTTAAGGCAGTACTCAGAAATAAAACCTATTCCCGAAACCAGACACATAAAAATTCCGTACTTATCATCGCCTCCACTGTTGTTGTTACTCCCCCAATCCCTGTTGTCTGTGTTTCGCCTGGTTTTAGGCCTTCTTTCCGAGTACGAGTGCTGCTGAGGAGTTTCGCGATTCGAAAAGTACATAACTACACCAAGAACTATTGCTCCGATCACTACCGCAGCTGTAGAATATATGGGATGCATCTTGAGTCTCTAACAGGACACAGAATTAAGGCGTCAAAACTTTCGGTAAAAACTCTAGGTGAGAAGTATTTCTAAAATGAGAGTAACTAGAAAATAACCCCTTAACAACGTGAGGGGTCACTCTAGCCTACGCGGTGAAAATTTTTAGTCCCATCTCCTCTACAAAGATCAAGAATCGGAGAAGTTCTGGTGACTTCAATGCAAATCAGTTAGATCTCAACAGATATGCTGACATGGAGCGAAGGATAATTTTTTGCGAGATATCGATGAGTTTATTTACACCTATAATTTAGGAAAGAAACGCTTGGAATTTCAAACATTCGCCAAAAATTTTCTAAAATTGAGTGCTAATTACCAAAGGATACAGATGTAACCCATTACCTTTAACCTACTTTATAAACAATATTACAAAATTATATTCTTCAGGCGATAACGGGCGATAGTAGCTCACCTAGTGATGAAAAAGTCAACTGAGTCTGAGTTTCGAATTTCGATGGAGGGAATTCATTACAGGACGTGCATGCGTGAAGTTTTTGAAACTTTGGCTAAACCAATCCTAATTCTTTTCCTGAGCCGTTTGGATTTTATGAGGTGAGTCAAATCAATAATTTATATAAATAATGCGTGTAAATCATGGGAACGACTGGGGTTGTGAAAAATCGTGGAAGGATATGAGACAGTGACCCAATCCTGGATCGCACTCTATGCAAGAAATTTAGACCCATCTCCTGATAAAGTGGAAAGTGTGAAAGGAATTGATTAATATCTAAAGGTAACTTGTCTGACAGACCTCAGACGTTTGTCGTTGAGAGGCATTGCTTATCTGGCGTAATACCAGGAAATCACTCATCTACCCTCAAGGGATGGGATGCACAACCATTGGGTGCGACATTGAGTATAAAGTATAATGTAATAGTTATAAGTAATGTATAAGTCATGGGTACAACCGAGTTCAGGGAGGAATTTCTGTCAATAGGACTGCGAATTCATAAAAAATGTCTGTCGTAACGAAGGATGGCAGGGTGAGATAGTTCGAAAATAATTTTTCTCTAAGGTCCCTGGAGGAAGGAAAGGAAATGAAGCAGATAAAAAGTAGCCTCTACAATAGAATGATCTTTATACGGTAGCAGTTGATATGGGTATGGGGAGAATCAGTTCTAACCGCAGGAAGCCTGGGGAAACGTTGCATTTAAACCTGAGGAATCGAGGAATTCCAGCATTGCAAAAGGCTCGTTGTGTTTGAACTATTTGCTACTGTACATAACTATCAACTCATTCCTCTGTCGAATTTTACCGAAGTGATTGTCATAGAAGAAACCTGGTTAACTAATCTTCTGGATACTCCATGTGTTGGTCAGTAAATTTATTTCTCATGAAGAGTGGAAAGATATTACTTCAGGATCTTCAATGTTGTTCCTGCAGTAGATCACATCGTAAGACTGCATCTGAACAATGTCATAACACTGTGTGTGAAAATATATGAAATGTGAAATAATATGTGAAAATATTTTATCGAATACTCTCAGGATGAAGCCAAGAGAAACTTACTCTACACACGATATGAATGAGTTCCACGGAGCCTGCGAATCTTGCTCTATTTTTTCTGCACACTGTAGCATTGTATCAAACACACCCAGAAGCTGTATTCTGTTCTTGAAAATAAAGTTCACCAACCAGAATGAAAAATTCCATATGGTCGGAGAGAAATTTAGCATCAAAGTTCACGAGAATTTTCAAATGCAAGTGAGAATCGAAAACGCCCGATGATTGGCTGGTAGAAAAGTGACGTCAATATTCAGTACGAGGAGGCACGGCGGCACGGCAATAGTAGAGGTTGCATACTTGAATACAAGCGACGGCGTGGTTATGATTCATGTATTAAAGTGCAGACGTATCGGAGTTGTTCATTGTGACTTCAGAGCTATTATTTGATCTATTTCTCCTCCATTGAAAGCGATAGGTTGCGTAAAGATGAAGGAATATGGTTATTCTTAGGCTGATCCTAGCAAGCTTCCTGTTACTGATTCCATCATGATAACAGGGTATTTTAGTGAAACTGTAGACTTCGTCGGCGCCGAAAGTCGATGCCGAGAAATGGAAAGGTAGCTGATGTGCATCTGAAATGTTTTATAGTTCATAACAAAGTGAGACTTGCGTATACTATTGGCGAAAGCGTATACTCAGGTGAAATGTGTATTCTTTTGGCAGTCCGGTAGAAAGTTATGGTGAACTTATTTCCACCCAGAAGCTGTCGATGATACTTTCAACTTAAACATACCTTGCCTGGAGGGCGACAGGAAGCTTTGAGGAAGCCAGACTATTAATTGTTTCAATTTAGTAGCGATAATATGGACGAACTTCCAACACAATCTACCATCTTGAGACTCAAAAACCCCGAAGCCACTTCCCATTCTGCAGAAAGAATCGGTCAATCGCACTTCGATCAATATAATAAACAACGTCTTCAGGTGTTAATATAAGTTACTTTTGTGATGAAAGCCTTCCTAAAGTAGCATTAAAATGTGAATATTTTCCAAACAGAGTCTTTAATACATTTTATGGGAGCTTTTCTCACGATATATCTGAAACCTACTCTAAAGGCGAGCTCATCGTCATTGCGATCGGTTGTCACTTAAAAATTCCGTATCGGAAATCCTAGAGGGATGACCTTGGACGATGACCGTGATCACCTGCACTCTCACTATCACTAGAACCCGTGGTGAAAATATCATCCCAATCCAATTTCAATTTGGTTTTAACTGGGGAAAGAGCAACATAGAACTGCACATTCTTTGGGCAACTTTGGGTTTGACTTTCTCACAAACACCCCATTTCCCCTGTGGTGCACATCGGTTCTATCTTCATACGACGGCCTGACAACCTTTAAATGGATCCTTGGTTTATCCGGACAACCAACTAAATGGAAATTGCTGATCCACACGTCTTCCTCTATCTCCACAGTTTCCAAATAAAGGGCCGCGGAACATTCCTCTTGGGACTCAACTTTTTCTGAAAAGCAAGCAACGGCGTAGAATAAAATCAAAGAATGCTGCGATTCATTTTTTGTGACCACCTCTGGATTCCATTCTTTTTCCATCTACTACTTCTTTTATCTTTCTGGGTAAACTATGGGACAAGATAATGCTTAAATATTTTCATTAATTTATAACAAAATATAAGTTCTAAAAATACCCAAAAGTCATTTTATTAATCCGCACTGATGAGTGTAAATTAATGTGGAAGATGAATGCTGTAGACGTAGTAGTTTTCCTTAGGTTGAGTTGCAAAGTTCATGAAGTTGACAAAACGGCTAATTTTTCGGTGCGCGGAGTCATTTATTGCACTGGCCGTGTCTACATTTTTGAATTTTTTTGTAATAAAATAAATCAGAATTTAGGATGAAATTTCCTTTAAAATGACGTATAGTTCATTATTATAGCATGCAGTGAAGCCAGGATATAAATTTGTAAAGTGCAGCGGCACATCATTTTGACGCCGACAGTAGAAGAAAACGCTGTCTTCTTGGCTGGCACTCGAATGCATGAGGATCAACGTTGCTCTATATTTTCATATTTCCTCCCTTGATTTTAAACATCATGGAATTTTCTATGTCCTTCCGTAACTGAAATTGAACAAGTGCCATAAATAATTCGAGTCCATCGTACCCATCGAGAAACAAGTATCTCGATTTTTGTTGAGAAGTTGAGTTTTTATTCTACGGCGGCCGAATTATAGGAAAACCTCAGTTTCAAGTTATTCAGTCGATGAAATATGGAAATATTATTTATATTAAAGCTATCTTCGCTCACATAGCACACGGGTTTATCATTCCGTTTATTATACTCTTATTTGTCCGCAACGCTCATATCCCGACAGACGGCATGCATCGAGGCTTTTCTTCTAATTTCCTCCGTGGGAATGCAGACGAAAATTTTTTCTGGGATGTTATTGCACAAAGGAACAATGCACCACTTGTAATTTTTCCTTATTTCAGCCATGTTCTTCAAACGCAACGTGGCTCTTCCAAACCTGCAGTTACTGGGCTTGGATCTTGGACTCCTACTGAATTATGACGTCACGGCCTAAGATTAGTGGGGGCGGTATTTTTTAGCCCGCGAAACTCAGGAGACTTTTGGGAGTCATTTTCTAGTGTATAAACTGAATTTTAAGCGGAAAAAAGTATATTGCGGTACTAAGTGTTTACTGTAGTATATCAGCATACTGCTTATAAAATGTATGCAATTTCCCTATTAACTTGCCCTCCTAGGTGATCCAGAGGCGATTACCGGTGGAAGTAAAGTCCCCGCCTGTCAAAGCGAAGGCCGCGGGTTCGAGTCCCACCGTATAGTGGGTCGTTCCAAGATATGGGTGTTCATGATCGCCCTACGTTATCATTCGTTAGATTACCCCGCTGTAGGGCAAAATTGCGCTGTTTTCGTGTTGATGAAGATTAATAAACGATGCGGTTATAATTGATATCGTATTATTTTATAGTCCACCGAGAGTGCTAAAAAATACTTTGGCCTCTGGAATAACACTTAAGCCGTGGAAGAAGGAGGAATTCTTCTATGTCTAAGATTTTTGATAGCAATATATTGAGGACATGTGCACAAAAATACACGTGCAGTGCGTCATGATTTCTCATTTCTTTCAAGGCTTGACGCCATTCAAAGCCCCGCTTCGCCCCGCATCACCGCTGCTCATTGAAATATTGGAAACTAACACCTTGCTGGATACGTCAGTACTTTCGTATACTATTACTACTATTCGTCAGAACTACTAATATAGGCACTAAACTTGAAATGTTCACTACCTCTTTTATTAAATAAAGCTGATGTATGGCAATTAAATCGATCTACATTCTATTTGAGACGCCTTTGAACACAACAGTCGTCTCCAATTGGGATTCGATTAGAGGTCTGTATCCTGCTGTGTATTTAAAGAGTTCGACGCAATTTTCTATATTTATAGAGGATTCCGCTTCATCATGACCTCTGCAAGCTATTTTATGTTGCCCAGAAAACGCACCACATTTATAACGCGCCTCAGCATGTTCCTTTGACGCTGTACTTTTGGATTGTGTGCAGAAATTTCATGCCCAAACCGATGACCCAAGTTAACATCTATTCTTACCTCCCCAAACGATACTAACAAATTCTAGGATATCGTATGGCCAGCCGTAGTTTCTTGCGCTGCCACTGATGTGGCTTAATTCCCCAAGTAAGTAAATATCCATTTCGTCCAACTCACTTTTCTGACCTTCCCAAACAACAAACAGTTCCAATAAAACAAGCAATTAATACGCTACTACCGGCGAGCCAGCTATATTTTTCAGACCGCTGCGCTTATATCCTGTGAAATTTTCATATTTTTGCAAGAGCTTAGGTAGTTCAGGGGTTGAAATTCCAAGTTTTATAATCGTCTTCTTTTCAACAAATGATATCGTAGGTAAGGGCTGATGTAACAAATCTTGAACGATGTGTGAGCAGAAACTTATAACTAATGAATGAGTTGAGCTTACAAGATTTTGTTTTGATTAAGTAAAAATATAAGACATTTTTTTTCTTTTTTATTATTCACTTCTTTGAATAATGGTCTCATTATTAAAAAAAAGATCTTTTTTATTTTTTAATTTATTTTTTATATTTCACTACAATGCGCCACAAGCTTAATAATACTATCGCCATAAAGGGATTACCGCCAGACTTCAACACGCTAAAGTTAATTTCAAATATCTTTGCGACTGACAAGCAGGAGGAGCAGGGAGAAGCAGGCCTAATTTTTTTGGGTTGGGGTGAGGGGTCAAGCCGATTCTCACCCAATCTCACGCGGGGGATGGGGAGGGTCCTGGCAAATTGTCATATATTTTTTTTCCGCATGACTGTGGAATGGGGAGCTGCGTCTAACCAATCTTAGGATTTTTGACTGATGATGATCAGTGGCGCAGCGAGGGGGGATTTTTTTGGGGAATAAAACACCCCCAGAGCTCAGAGAAATATTTTAGTTTAATCCATCTTCTATATTATTTCTAATGTATAGATAACTTTTTCTCAACTTATACGCAACCAAACCCTACAAATGAGGTAGGTACCAAAATGCACCGAATTTATAAGAGAACATGCGACGACATATCTTACTTCCTAAATATTGCTATTGTTTCCTAAAATTGGTTTTTAAATAATAAAAAAAAAAAAACACAAAACAAAAACAAAAACCGGTAAATATTCCTGACGTTAACGGCGCAAAAAATGATACATTTGTTCATTTGTAACAGTATCTCGCATTCTTTAAATAACTTTTATCAAAATGCGGCTAATTGCACATTCAAGCATCCTGTTGATACGTAAGGATGAGTCATCATGTGCGTTTAACAGAGGATAGTTTAATTACTTCCAATGTTGTGTTTAAAGAGGTCCTGTGACCTCAATTTGTACATGAACATTCCAATTAAATTTGTGCCTAAGACCCTGACTTTTTTTCTAAATTTTAAAATTAGAGACGCGCCTATCCCTCTGTGGACCTGCATTGAAAAGAGCGGGAGAAGCCCGCTGGGAGCGGGCGCAGCACGCTCGGTTTACTTAATTGGATAAGGATTACTTATAGAATAGTGTTAGGATTAATAAAATATCCCTCAGAAAGCCGTAAAACTCGCCATTTTGAACCATTAATCTTGAAAAATTTCTGGAGGAGGCCCCCCCCCCCCGCAAATCCCGCTTACCCTGGCGGGTATGCAATACCCCAACACCCCTAAGTATTAGTTGCGCCCAAAGCCACCCCTTGCCTTAATTCGTAGCTGCGCCCCTGATGATGTTCGCCCTATAAATTAATTCCATGAAATAACCCTACAAATCCATAGGCGGATCTGGGGGTTAGGAGGGAGGGGAAAGCACGGGGGCACGTACCCCCCAGACCCTTAAAAATATGAAAGATTTTTAATGCGGTCTCATTACCATTGCGTTCGTTTTATATTACGAAGTATCCTTGCGCCCACCCCAGAACAAAATTCTGGATACGGCCTTGCTTGTGCCCCCCGAGAAAGAAATCCTGGATCCGCCCCTGTACAAATCAATTCAATTAACAAATATCCAGTAATGAGTTCGCGCGTCTAGAATAGCCAATATTTAAGATACAGTAGATTCCGGTTAATTGGGACACATCGGGACAGGCGCACCTTGCCCCACTTAAGCGGCTGCCCCAATTAGGCGAACTATCCCGTATATGGCATAAAAAAACGTTTAAATGATAGAAAGAAAACTAAAAATATTTAAAATTCAAATGAAATTTATTAAACTAAACATTTGCTTAATCAATCTGCGAGAATAGTTTTTTTATTAACATTTTTTAATATTTTTTTTAATCTTAGCAAAAAATATTTTTCGCAGCCTCAGGCGACGCTGGATGAATTTCTTTTACTGATTCCTATTAAAGAAATATTCACGTTTGATTAGTTAAGAATAAGTGATTCCTAAATATTTCTTTTACTTATAAACTAGCAAGTACTTACTGTTCAAATCTTATCTCCTCGTCCGAGGAATTTGTCTAATGTACCCTGCTGCATTCTCGTCATCCTCGTCGCACGAACAAAGTCGGCACAGACATCCAATGACGACATTGGGCTACCTTCGTTGCCCTCTTGCATAAAGAAGAGTCTTAACCCCTCAACGAACCTCCTTGCATCTTGAGATGTAGCTCGGCTACGCTCAGGAGCCATTTCATCTCCATCACTATCCTCACTTTCCGCTTCACCTTGTTGCCTGCATAATATGGTTTCAACAATATCATCTTCACAGTTTTCATCGGTGTCATAGCAGTCCAAATCGCAGTCGATATTATTGAACTCTTCATCATG
Organism: Ischnura elegans; assembly: GCF_921293095.1. NCBI lineage: Eukaryota > Metazoa > Arthropoda > Insecta > Odonata > Coenagrionidae > Ischnura > Ischnura elegans. Next base: position 13,912,868 of record NC_060256.1, read on the forward strand.
GCTTGTTACTTGGTGCAGTTTTGTGTTTAATTCAGTTTCAGGTTCTGCTGGAAGGTTGATAACTGCGTTGGAATGTTTGAAACCGCAATAATAAAAACAATTTTGAATGGTTTGACAGGTGACATCTCGCCAGCTTTCAGCTAGAAACATTATCGCCTGCAGAATGTTCACCTTTGAACTTACTTCTTTGGCGGTGGATGACGATGTCAAAAGGTTGTCTTCTATAGATTCTAGTACATAATCAACTAATTTTCCACGGTAAAGTGTTTTCAGATTTTTAATGATCCCCATATCCATTGGTTGCACCAAGGACGTTGTGTTTGGGGGCAGAAATTCCAACTGAATGTTTTTTAGCTCACTTGAGTAATTGGGATGCGCCGTACAATTATCAATTACAAGAAGAATCTTTCTTGATTTTCGCGCTAATTCCATATCCCAAGTGGTCAACCATTGAGTAAAGATGCTCGCAGTCATCCATGCGTTGCTATTGGCATGGTACTGCACTGGTAAACTGTTCATTCTCAGCCCTTTAAAGCATCGAGGCTTAGCACTTTTCCCAATGACTAGAAGAGTTTTTTTTATCACTTCCCGAAATATTCGAACAACACAAAACAGTGATGCGATCCATCGCCTTTTTGTAGCCCGTTAGTCCTACAGAACTGTAACAAAGAGAGCCATTTGGTGCTGCTAGGTAATACATTCCCGTTTCATCGGCGTTGTAAATGTCATCAGCAGAAAACTTCTGGAGTAACTCGGGCAGTTCGTTGAATTTCCACTCCTCTGCACTCGCAAAATCAGCACTATTTTTTTCTCCGTGAGCTCTCTTAAATTTTATTTCATTTCTGGTCTTCCATCTAGACAGCCAACCATCTGTTGCCCTAAAATGGTCATGACCAAGTTTCAAAGCTAGTTCCTCAGACTTCTTTTTTAGCATTGGACCACTAACGCAAACCCCTCGTTTGCTCACAATCGAAAACCATTGGTTTAAGGCGTCCTCAACATCTGGATCCTTACCTTGGCGTTTGCGTTTTAGGGGTGGTGCTTGCTTTCCAATGTGGCTCCATTCCTCTCTCAGCTTATCCTGTTGCTGCAATAACCGAGCTATCGTCGATTTCGGCACTCCAGTTATCTCAGCCAAGCGGCGATGACTGTACTGGGGATGATCTTTAATTTTTTCCAGTATAGAAATTTTTTCAGCTAGTAAAAGGTCTTTACGCGGCATTTTACTCAAAAAAGGAGTGTTATTGAACTCTTGGCACTAAAACAATATCACTTACTCAAGGTTGGTTGCCTTGGATCGTAGATCAGAAGATAAATCCCACCAAACATGCGCACCACAGACACTGGTTTTAGACTGCTCGTTTTGAGTTGACTAGTTCCGAGTGGAAAGAAAAATGAGTTCTGGGCATGCGTCAACTGCTGAGATGGGGATGGAAAAAAGAAAAAAGAACGAAAAAGCATTGTAATCTTGTAATGGCAATAGCTCAGTTGTATAGGTAGTGGAAAGTGGGAGAGGGGATAGACCACATGAGTCAGTTGAATTTTGTTCAAGATGTCGCAAACAAAAAGCTCTTGGTAAGCAACATTGTTTATCTCGACCAGTCTCCTCTGCTCGACATCGGCGAGTAATCCCTATAATTTGGCTCGTGCCCGCTCGTATCGTGAACCCTCAGCACGGGTGTCGCCACTTCTTATCTTTATCATTGTCCCGGCTTCATTCTATCATCTGCAGCCCAACTGCCGCCAGAGGAGTCCTCTCCTCTTAAAAACAACATTACGTTGACTGAGGTCTCGTGGTCGGAAATCTGAATCCGAATCCTCTGACGGACTACAAGAGCTTTAATAATAAGGCAGAAATAGGTGTCCTTGTGAAAAAAAGGACTAAATGCTAAGAAAACAGTGCGAACATTTTTTAATTTCGTTGCGAGCATAGAGTCAATGTCGCCGACTCATGGCCCAATAAAGCGGCATGCTGCCCCAATTAAGCGGAGAAAACTCTAGGATATTCTACGATTTGTTTCTGTTCTACAAGATCTGCCCCAATTAAGCGGCTGCCCCATATAACCGGTGGACACATTAACCGGAATCTACTGTATTACCAAAGTCTCGGGAAGGAGAGGAGCTGCTGGTGATGGCACGGGTGGATAGCGAGGCGCTACTGTATCACGGGCCGTTAGTCGCGGTCACACTAGGCTGTTACTTGCCGCTTCTAGCTAGCCGCTGGTAATATTGCTAACAAGCAGCCTGATACAGAACCAGCGCAGCGGCTGGTGATTGCCAGCGGGCTATTGCCAGCCGCATGTTGAACACGTTTACCTTTTTTAGCGCTGCCTACCCTCCGCTGGCAGCCACTTGATCTCCTCGCTGGCTCCAGCCGGCCAACAGCTCACAAGCGGCTGGTGAATTTAGAAGTATCTTGTAAGTTTTATGCAGTGTTATTAAGTTTCGTTATACTGGGCCATTTCATCTCAAATCAGGCAGATAGTGCAAAATCATGTCAGGTGACCATCACCGATTTCTCTGAAACTTATATAAGTGAAAGCAGTATCCTTCTGATGAATAATGATGCCTTTATCACAGTTCAGAACTGAACCATCATAAAGTTACCGTCCTTTGAACATTGCAGTGTCAGGCCTCAGAGTAAAAAATGAAAAATCACATAAATGCTGATTACTAAGGAACTATGGCCCGTAAAGCAGTGGTTATTGTTTCATTTTGAAGAGAATTCATTTATGCACATTAAGGCATAACTTACAAGTCATTTGAAGCAATAATAAACAAAAAGGACGTGTTTAAACAATAGAAATTAGTCATTATTTAACAATTTATTACTAAAAAATGCCACCTTTTATTTTCTTTAAAATTTCTCAGTGGGTAGTTTAAATGTTCTGATTTCAATAAAAAAAATAAAAAAAGGTACATAGTATTCTTATACTCTTTGTTTTAAGGCATGTCAAAGATAGGCATGTTTTCGACTCTTTTACACCAAGATTGCATACCTTCAAGGGAAAAAATGAAGTTTCATTCTACTTAGCATTCATAGCAGTGAAAAGTTCGTATCTGAATGATTGGTTACATCTATTGAGCGAAAGCAAGTTCAACCTTGTTTACTTCCATGGCATCCAATGTGTGCAAACACCAACTGCTGCCGGCTGGAAACGGTGAATGAGTCGTAATTTGCTCATAGTATTTTTCAATAGCACTTCACATAAATCTTTCACTCTGTTTGATTGTGTGGATTACAGATCAAGCTATAGTTGTCCCGTGTCTGTTAACTACCAAGACATGAAACTGTTGATGCCATGTACAGGTGCTCCTTTCTCCATATTATTTTTTGGTCTAAATTGAGCTAGTTAACATGTGTAAAATGCAAGTTTCATATTAGACAAGAATATACTTACTTAAAGAAAGTGATGAATGTCAAACATGTACTTCATGGGAAAATAATGCGTCAGCAGCTTTTGAAGAAGCGAGAGTGAAATGTCTACGAGTGACCATGTTCAAATTTTATAATTCTTTTCCAAAAGATAATCTAAACAACATAATACGGCTGCTTTTATAGTTTCAACCAAACATACAATTGACATATCATGCAGAGCTAAAAAACAACTAGGAATATGGGCCAATGCTGATGTATACTGTTGGCATCCTCTTCATCATAGTGCTCATTCAACGTTGTGCTCTCATTTTACTTGGATGATGATTAAGATTGTTCTTGTGTAACTCCTAATCAGCAAGATGTGTTCACTGTCATTGAGAATCCTTCAGACAAAAGATACACTCAGACAAAAGACACATTCAGACAAATTCATTGCTGAAGTTTAGGATTGAACCAAGAAAGGTGTGTATCACCACTATATCCAGAAAATAGAAAGGGAAGCTATTCAAAAAGAGAAGTTGGTAGCACTAATTGGTTTGGCATTGGTTCTTCATTTTGACTTTTCCGAGAATTGGAGTGTGATTCTTCCAGATTAAGTGCAACCCTATCACTGGTAAAAAGTACAGATATCAATATTTACCTGTGTGGAATATAATAACTAAGGTATGCAGGCACTTCAGAAGATTTCTCACATGACACTTCACATGCTTTTCTTAGGATGAATCAAATAGAAGAACGATTGTGTAAAAAGAAAATGATTTCAGATATTTGACTTGGGGAAAGGCCTTAAACAGGAAGAAAGTCATAGGTGGTAGTTCAGTGCAACTGGACATTGATAGGGGACATCTGATAGAGTTGTAAGAATTGGTAAAAAATTATGTCATAAACTAAAACCAGAGATATTTCAATTGTGGCAAGTAAATTCAAAAAAGTCCTTTGTAGAACATGTGAGTATATCCTTGTCAAATATCAAACTTTTACATTTAACACATGTTAAACTAGCCGAATAGGGTAATTTCCTTCATCAAAGAAAACGAAAGGCATTGATTGCGATTCATTACCCACCTTTAGTATATTCATAATATACAAATTATTTTATTTTTAGAAATCCCTGTTTAGACGAATGTTAGGTGTCAATTTTAACCCCATTTGAAAAAGGCCAGATTGGCTCCGATGCGATGCCACTCCACGTGACGTCATAGGGACCTAGATGCTATAGATAGTAGATAGCAGTTTTACATCATCTGAGATTGCCAATGTATACATGAGGCACAGAGCTCCGGGAAACTTCCCTTAACAATATCATTTTAAAATTGCCTTTGGTCAGAGAGTTTCCTTTGTTTGACATGGTATTAATAATCCTTATTTAAACCAAGCAATACCTACTAGAAGGGAACTCTACACTTCCGCCTTGCTCGGGAGCAAGCAGCCAGAGGTCACATGGGCTTTTCCCAGCATTCTTACTTAGCCGTCGCGTTTTCATCCGCTTCAAAATTTTCACTTTTCATTTAATCGGAAAAAAGGAATCATCATTTAAAAATCTAAAAGCGTAAAATACGTACTCCAGGAGTAATAATCTTTCGATTTAGGCAATAAAAAAATGATAGGAAACCACCCTATGTAGACAAAAAAATGATTGGGTGAAAGGAGCACCTGTACATGGCATTAACAGTTTCATGTCTTGGTAGTTAACAGACACGGGACAACTATAGCTTGATCTGTAATCCACACAATCAAACAGGCTGGGACACCTTCAAACAGGCTTCACAAAAAGCCTTCTAATGTAAGGCAATATTGCTTCATCCCATTCTTACAATAGGGTGGTTTCCTATTATTTTTTTATTGCCTAAATCGAAAGATTACTACTCCTGGAGTACGTATTTCACGCTTTTAGAATGTTAAATGACGATATCTATTTTTCGCGATTAAATGAAAAGTGAAAAATTTCAAGCGCGCGAAAACGCGACGCGCAAGTATGAATGCCGGGAAATCTCTCCGTGCGACGTATTTCTGGTTCCCGCTGCCGCCCTGTGAAGTGACCTTGAGGCGAGGCTTAGCGCTGATACGATGCAGGCTGCTAGCGGGTAGCTGAGTACCCTGCTGACTGGTAGCGCTAGGCTTAAAGAAGGATTATTAATACCTTATCAAACGAAGAAAACTTTCCGACCTTAGCCAGTTTTAATAAGTGATTATTAAGACATGTTTCCCTGAGCTCTGCGCCTCATGCATGCATTGGTAACCTCAGACGATGTATAACTCCTATCCTCTCGTGTAGAAACTAGGTCCCTGTGAGGTCACGTGGAGTGGCATCGCATGGGCGCCAATCTGGCCCTTTTCAAATGAGGATAAAAACGGACCATTGCCATTCGTCTAAACCGGTATTTCTAAAACGAAATAATTTGTATAATATGAATACACTAATGGTGGGTAACGAATCGCAATCAACGTCTTTCGTTTTCTTTGATGAAGGAAACTACCCTATTCATGCATGGACACATTATCAGTTCCAATCGATTAATTTCTCTGCTGTTTCCGTATTAGTTTTAATATTTTACTGTCTATTACAACGGCGTACCTAGGATCAAAACTGGAGGGGGGGGGGGCAAGCCGTGGTCATTCAAGTTGTAACATTTTAGCACATAAAGATTAATGAAATCAACATTTTAAGAAAATTATGACAGCGGTTTAATAGTTTTAAAATTATTTGCACGAAAATATAACGATTTTTATTTTATTTCCATGACTTATACTAATATCATTTTTCGTCAAAAGCTGCCCCTTCCTGCATCCCGCAGGCTACGCCCTGGCTCTATTGCACTAATAATACCTTAAAGAGCAAGGTGGAAATTCTACCCTTCTACCCCCACCGAAATAAATATGTCACAGTAAAGTCTGGGATGAGCTTGAATAACAAGTTTGAAGACATAGGTGACCATTATTTCGGTTAGTAATTATTAATAGTCGTCGGATTAAGTAGTGTTAAGATCGCACTTACCAATTTATTTCTGCTTATATCCACTCCGTGAATGAATCTATTTAGAAATGTATGTGATAACGTAGATAGAGTCATCATTTTAAAAATTAAGTCGTTTAGAAAAATTCGATATTAACCTTTTCTTGAGTCATCTGCGAAGTATATGTTGATGTTAAGAATTTCTCTTTAAAAAAATGAATAAATTGTGATTAGCTCGGACTCGAGCCTTCCGAGAACTTCACCGCATCTAAAATAGACCTAATCGGTTGAGGAGCCACGTATTCGTGAGACATGAATGGCGAGTCCAACTATGAATCTAACGAGAAGGAAATCTCGCCACGAAGCCAGAAGGAAAACACTCCCGACGGCCCAACGCGTGCGTGCGTGGAGGTGCGTCTGCTCAGTGCATTCCATCCGCTAGTATGAAATCCGAAATGGCTTTTGCTCGTTGAGTTTGACTCCGGGTCGGTAGCTCAGTCGCGTCCGCGTCCCGTCCTCGTCGGTTCTTGGTGTCGTGAACGCAAAGGTTGCTTCACGTGCCAACCTACCGAGTTTTCACCGACCCGGCTCCATCAGTTAAGTCGTGGGTATCTACATATTATTGGAAACGATAGTACATACCAGTGGCGCCGACTTCATGGGGCTTGAGGGGGCCCGAGCCCCCTCAAAAATTCGTTATGGGTGTGAGGAAAAAATGTGTCAAGCTTGTCGATTTTCGCCGGAGTGTCCAGATATCGAGATTCGAGTTATCAGGGTTCTAATATTGATCATATGACTCTTCTAAAACGCTTAAAAAACTTAAAACTCACTACTTATAAAATTTCACGGGGCAAGATCCCCGGTTTGGGCCTCTCCAATATTTTTTGTAAGTCGGCACCCCTGAGTACATACATAATACAACTTTACATGATCATTCACTCGAATGCCGTTTTCTTCTTGTACTTCAATGTCTTTCTCATGACTAGCCATGCGTCGAGTGGAATGTCTGATGGGTCCATCCCTCCCATAAGGTAGGGGGCAGTGCCGGATATATGGGGGGGGGGGGGGGGTAAGGGGGCTATAGCCACCCCTTGGGCATCCAGCTTACACTAGAAAGTTTCAATAACCTGACCGCGACGCGGCTAATTCAGTTCCCGACGCCGCGCGGAGACGCACCCTGCCGCGCGACCAAAAATCTATTTAATTTCCGGCGTCGCAAGCTTATTTCAAAGATAATTGCATATACACCTCAATAATTCTCCAAATAATGCTCTCATATAAGTTACTTTGCGTGACTTTGCCGAAAACCCAGTTGAAACTCTTACTAAATGTAAAATTTTATCGAAAAACAGTGTCCGCTATTTTTTAAATGCATGACAATAATTTATCAAAGAATTTCGTTAAGATTACGTAAATTAAAAGAAAAATACCATAAAAACATTATATTGCTTTTTGTTCCGTAAGGATCCAACTTTAACTTCATCAACTACTTCATTTGGAAGATTTTCAGAGAAAATTGAAGACGAGCATTTTTATGAAAATTTGCTCATGTTTGAGCCTCTGTATCTCAATAACGGGTAAGAACCATGTCAAATCAGGTAACTTCCATAAATTTCAATTATTTCCGAGTCAACCTGCGAAATTTCAAATTTATAACTCAATAAAAGCCATTTTGTAATATTGTCCGGCTTTTTCCGATTTCCGCCCATTGTGGGCTGTTTTCATCGGTCTATCCGTCTCAGCCCCCCCCTATCCACCCGGATGAATGGGCATCGCTCGTCTTGCAATAGTGTGCCCTCCATTTCTGCCTCCCTTCCAGTCGCTATCCATGTGGTCTCACACAATCACTGCGCCGAATGCTCGAATCTGTACCTTTGAGTCAAAAACTCACCCCAACCAGTCCGTTGACAAACGCAATTAATAAATGGCGCATTCGTATCGTGGCAGTATCGTGTGTTGCTTGTGTGAAATCAGAAACTTAAATGTAATATATTGCAAACGAAAACAGCAAAAATGTGTTGGAACAATGCAATTGAATTCAATTCAAAGTTATATATTTTACTTTCCTTTCTTTTCCATTTATTTTTTAATATTTATTTATTTTCCCTACCAACGTGGTTGCATTTTCTATCCTTTTTTCCTTTTTATCTTTGGGGAGTGCATAATAATGCGCTACAGTGAATTTTAAATAAACGACGAAACAGTAATTAAACTTTCACTAAATGATAAATTGACTGCAAGTAATAACGTATGATTAGAAGAAGGAGAATACGCATGGAAGACTCATAGAAGAGAAATTGATAAGGCAGTGCTAATTGCTTACAGAGTCTGAGATAATAGTGTGGTTTCCTATTATTTTTTATTGCCTAAATCGAAAGATTATTACTCCTGGAGTACGTATTTCACGCTTTTAGATTTTTAAATGACGATATCTATTTTTCGCCATTAAATGAAAAGTGAAAATTTTCAAGCGCGCGGAAACGCGACGCGTAAGTATGAATGCTGGGAAATCTCTCCGTGTGACGTATTTCTGGTTCCCGCTGCCGCCCTGTGAGGTGACCTTGAGGGGAGTTGAGCGCTGATACGACGCAGGCTGCTAGCGGGTAGCTGAGTACCCTGCTGGCTGGTAGCGCTTGGCTTAAATAAGGATTATTAATACCTTATCAAATGAAGAAAACTTTCCGACCTTAGCCAGTTTTAATACGTGATTATTAAGACATGTTTCCCTGAGCTCTGCGCCTCATGCATGCATTGGTAACCTCAGACGATGTATAACTCCTATCTTCTCGTATAGAAACTAGGTCCCTGTGACGTCACGTGGAGTGGCATCGCATGGGCGCCAATCTGGCCCTTTTCAAATGAGGATAAAAACGGACCATTGCCATTCGTCTAAACCGGTATTTCTAAAACGAAATAATTTGTATATTATGAATACAGTAATGGTGGGTAACGAATCGCAATAAATGCCATTCGTTTTCTTTGATGAAGGAAACTACCCTATTGTGTTGAAAAATGCCGTCAGCCTGGACGATACAACATAAAGAGTTTGAAATAGAAGAAGTTGATGTCTTTTTCCACATCTCTTTATAGCTTAAAAAGTGAGAATATTGTCCTCCCTTACCACTCCCTATAGCTTAGGGAATTGCAGTGAGCGTGCATTTGGGTTTTTCGTGCGTGTATATACACACGTACTTCTAAATTTTCGTTGCTGAATCCCTCTAATCCTCTGATGGAGTTGTGAGCATCAACGCAAATTTAGGAGCACGTGTTTTCTTTTATTTGTGTCCATATTTTTTAAATATGTCAAGTATTATCAGGAACATAATGAGTGTCGTAGGAGACATCTTTTTTTCGCGAACTTAATACACAAATTATATCATATTTCGTGATAACCAAAATCAGTGAAAAGCTAGGTTAGACAATTTTAAATGAGAGCGCCCATGATATTTTTTTATCTAGAATGAATTTAATATTAAAAAAGGAAACAGTAATAGTTGATGAAAAGGAAATGCCACGATAGCTCCAAGCGGAACGCCGGAGAATGATAAAAATATTGTAATTTCGGGGAGGCGGGACGAGAAAATGTTATTCTATCACCTATGGCGTCTTAATTTTGTGATTTATCTTCATTTATATGTAATTTTGGGTTAAAAATTTGCATACCATGAAAAATCTATTTTCCAAGGCAGGGATGAAATTCTATATCGTGACTTAACCCGGTTGAAATATCTTTTCGTTGCCGCTAAGGTATAAATATTCCGTCTTTTGCAATTATCCGCTGCTCTCGACTTAGTGGTTAACCTTTGATGGAGTATTTATGGCTGAAGACGTCCTTGGTGTGCTTCATATAAAAATTATTCAAGAATATCTGATGATTTATGCAACTATCAGAGCGTCTTGTAGACAGTCAATAGCCTAGTCACTGTGGGGTATTGGTTCACAAATCCTCCCATCTTATAAGCGAAATAATTGTTTTTGATTTACTATTTATTCGAATTCGGATTTAACTGGGCTTTATGAGGAATGAATAGTCCGTAAGAATTTTTATACATCTTTTCATTTTTGTTAATATTCATTTGTTTGTTTTGCAGATTGTCAATTGTGATCGTGTAGAAAAAATGTTTGTTAATTACGAACTCTTCTCTCCAATTGCATTATGGTTACGCCTGTCGTAAGGGCTTAAGTTGGGTGTTAATGATTTCTTGTAGCATTATAATCTATTGAATACGGCTCTTTTTAAAGACTATGATCATACATACAACTATTAGAGCGTCCTGTATAAAGTTATTTCCTTAGAGAATACGTTTAAGCTTAAAGTAAGCATGCTAAGATTTTCGACACAGCTTCACATTATGTGTATAAATGTTTTTCATATTTTTGAAATATCTCTTATGGCACAGTAAATTCTTCTAACTTATTCTTGAACTATTTATTTTAAACTTGTCAAAAGAGGTACAGAAATAAGTCAAATTTATGTTCATCAGAAACGAAAATTGCTATCATTATCTTGCTTATGAGCTTAGATAACTGAGCAAATTATTTTGGTAGCTAATGAAATATTACGTTATTTATTTATAAACTTCTTGCATTTCATCTATAAATTGTTTCTTGCTATGTGCAAATAGTATTATTTGCCATAGTAACTCTGTTACACCAATTTTCTTTTCGTTGGATTGTTTTCACTTCCAAGAGACAGATTCAGGAATCACTATTACTTATTTGCGGAAATGAAATAATTTGAAGTGTTTTTATCCAATTTTTCTTTTCAGTGCGATGGCTAAATTTTCCATACAATGCATCTCTTTACAGGGTTACGAGTGGTTTTATAAAATAAATTTCTTTTCGTGTGCTAATGGTCAAAATTTATTTGACGAATAATTGTGTGTTGAATGCACTGAACAAATGTTAGAAATATTCATGATATATAAAAAAACATGGTTATAATTTATTACTAGGTTTCTTAGTTGCGTATAAAATCACCGAAGTTATATTAAAAGAACCAAATATTCTTTTAAATTTCTTGCCTATCAGCTTTTTTTAAAAGGGCGCGTAGAGTTGAGTTCACGTGGTTAATAATTTCCCCAATGGATGGCGTTGTGTACACCGCGCCCATCAAGTCGCGGTAGCAGTCCTCTGAATGGCAGTTCTCTACACTACTCCCTCAATCCAGAGGACTCTGCGCGGTAGTGCTTTTGCGCGCGCATTTTAGTTTAAAGACGCTGGTGTTTTCTATCGCGACGCATTTGCTTGTGTAACAGGCCCTTCCAATCCATGAAAATTTGGGAATAGCACCATGTTGACACTGCAAAGGAAGATCCAATTTGAAGTTGTTTTGCATTGTTTTTTTGTTGGAGGAATGGTGGGAGGAAGATTGAGAATAGTTGATAATCAACTGTTTTCAGGCCTAAAAGAGCCTGTACCTCCTTAATCATTACTCGCCTGGGGAAATGTAATTTACGCTGATCGGAATAATTCCGATCGGTTTTTATTCCGAACGGTTGATTCCGATTGGCTGCAACGCGATTGGTGTTTGTTGTTTTTGAAAATTTTAACTCAGAAGACTCACTACTAGAGCTCACGTCGTCATCAGCAAGATAATTTTCAAACGCAGCAAATTGTGATCGCATTCATAGCCAGTCGGAATCAACCATTCGGAATGAAAATCGATCGGAATAATTCCGATCAGAGTCCAACATGTTTCCCTCCCCTTCCCCCTAGGGGACCCTTTCGACGGTAAGGAGTCGCCATCTTCTTAATCCAATTTTTGTTATGCCATCTTCAACATTAAACAGCCAACTTTTGCGTGGTCACCCCCGAAGTCTTCTTTTCCCTCTGACCGATTATCCGCCGTACCTACCGCCCTATTTTTAGACATTCTCTCTCTAGATGATCGAGCTGCATTGGTCTGGCGTACTTGATTTCATTTACCTGACCCACAGTCCAGATTCAGAGGATGTAGAGGTTGAAATATTTGGTGTTGATCTTTTAAAATACGATAAAAACGTGTGAAAATTTTTAATTGGAGTGACTGCCTGTATGTTTTAGAAATTTTTGTAATTTCTTCGGTGCCTCTGCTGAGTGCAAAAAATCATTCATGCAAATATTAATGCAAATTAAACACAAAACTGCGGTTTTCCATCATATCTATTTCACCTTTATGAACCATTTTTGAGATTGATTAGATGCAAGTTCGGTGTTGGAAAGGGCGATACAATGTTTAAGCTTGAGGTGTCATAGAAGTATCGTCAGTCAACTGGCATCTCTTCGGATGCCATTGATGCCATTCGGATGGCATCAATGACCAGTGGCGCCGACTCCATCGGGCTTTAGGGGACCCGAGCCCCCTCAAAAACTCGTTATGGTTGCGAGGAACAAATGTGTCAGGCTAGTCTATTTTCCCCAGAGTGTCCAGGTATCGAGATTCGAGTTATCAGGATTCTAATGTTGATCATATGACTCTTCTAAAATGCTTAAAAAACTTAAAACTCACTACAAATAAAATTTCCCGGGGAAAGATTCCCGGTTTGGGCCCTCCAATATTTTTTTTAAGTCGGCATCCCAGTCAATGACTGGCATGATTCGGTTGCCATAAGTGTCATTTGGCGTTGTCCGGCAATTTGCCTTGGGCGGGGGCTTGGGACCAGCCCAGGACCACTCTCCCTTCAGGAGGTCTTGGGTGTACCCCCGGGTCAATAAGAAGCGCTTATTCATCCCCGGGAGTTTATTAAAATTTAATCTTCAGAGAAATTAAATTAAGCCCAAGTTAGGATGATATTTTTGTAATTTACTGCAAATTTTTATTTGCCAATTTTTTTTTCATGGGGAGCCACGATTACCCTGGGGGGGCCGGACCCCCTCCGGAATTCCGACACTCATTAGAGTTGTATTAGAGAGTCTCATTGTTATGTGAATTTAATGGATTGTTGGGCATGGGTTTATGATGAAGACTTCGCTTTGACTTGGTATATTAAAAAGCTCCATCCGATGCAGTAGACATGGTTCAGTATTTCATCTTTACCCGGAGACTACAGTTGTGAAGCCAAGGGAGCTTTGTCGCTGGAAAGCAGTATCCTGGGAGTGTCGTGAGTTTCTCGCTGTTCTGGGTCCTCTGTACAGGGGTGAATAACTAATTGAAGAAGTTTATGATGAATTTAGACTGGTTATTAGTCATAGAGATAAATAAAACATAGTGAAATATGGTTTATCGTCTTTTTTATACCATTGATAAATTACATTTTCGGCTTATTTTGCAACAGATCGACAAAATATGTTTTCATTCTCAACGGACGTATCATGAGGAAATATTTAACATACATGATTTCAAACTGGGAAAGGAAAATGTATCAATATAATAAATTAATGATAATGATAATTAAAAAATATCAGGGTTTCCGCTATCCTGGCAAAGCGGGATAACCTGGAATACTCACAGAATTTTGGTCTTCTGGAAAAACAAGGAACACTCTTATCCTTGTTTCTCTTGTTCTGCCGGTCTTTCCCACGTTAAAGTGGCCTCATTTGCAGGGTTTGTGGTTGGAATCCAGCGCATCTATTCCAAACATTGTGTGACCTCTATCGTAACTCGAAAATGACTGCGTATAAATGAATACGTATGGCTTCGAGCGATTCTCATCTAAAGGAGCGGCTAGAGATTTGGAGGCTTCGTGCTAGGCTTAGATCGCTTGATTAATTAAGAATAGTTCAGAGCGACACCGGAAACACTACATTAACACTTCAATATATTTCCAGGCCCCACAAAACGATACATTAACAGAGATATTTTGCCGAAAAATGGGAATCCAATCCAATCCAACAATAAAGGACTGAAATAAATGTTTGGCAAAACTTCGTTAGAGAATTCCTTCTTTATTTGTTCACAGCTGTTGTCCTAACATCTCCCGCCACACGCCTATTGAGGAGGCTTTCGGGGTTGGTATGTAGATGAAACTTCTTTGTCGATCTCGCGGATCGAATAGTAGTAGAAGTTATTTAGATTCGGCTGCACGATATACAGGGACATTGGCTATTGCACCTGTAGGTTATCGGAGCATCTCCTAAAAGTCAGAGGTGACGTCCCAGCAATCAGCAGACGCTGAGAGATGAGGAAAAATTTATGCAAACCGGCAATTGTGAGCGGAACGACACTTGGGTTCGTGAAGACGATGAGCGCGTCGCTCGTCGAAACTTTGGAAGGAGGGATTGAAAACCTCACCAGGGGTGAAACTTGAAAGAGCTAATGAGAGCCAAAGATATCGTACTGTCCATTAATTTTATTGCTTCCCACTAATTATCAATAGCCTACAACACGTGTTTCGGTTGCTACACATTAATCATCAGGTCGAGACACGTGTTCTAGGCTGTTAAAATAAAATTAGTGGGCAGTACGTTACCTTTGTTTATTATTCGATATGTTGTTCATTAGTACCTGATGATGATGTCGTAGCAATCGAAACACGTGTTATAGGCTGTTAAAATAAAATTAGAGGGCAGTGCGATATCTTTTTTTATTATTAGATATGTTGCTCTATGATATCTCTCCGCAAAAAGTTGACCCGAGAAATCTTTCCCACTGAATCATACTATTTCACAATTACCAAAAGTTTTTCCAAAGACTATATTTTCGAAAGTTTTCATTCCAGCTTGAAGCCTGGCATAAGCTCACGAGCCAATAACTTACGTCACCCACCCATGAGCAGAAATGGAGAGAGGAAAGACGATTTCGTGGGAGCGCCATGGTGCTTTCCGGGGTTCCGGGAGGGGTCAGGGTTTCAAGGGTTCGGGGGGGCGAAGAAGGGCGCCACTCCCCCTCAAATCCTTACTGCATCTCTCCACTCATCCGTGGAACATTTTCTTTTTTCGGATCGGAAATAGAGGGTTTTAGGTTTGGAAAGAAACCCAAATTCATTGCTTCGCATTAGCATATTGAGCGTTGGGAGAGGGGCACTTAGGAACGCTGGTTTTGGGGGGGAATTCAAGAGATATGCAAGAGATTGGGGAGGAAAGAGAAAGGGGGTAGGGAAATAGGATGGGTTTTTGGTGGAATCAGAAGGGGATGGACTTAGGATGCAATGTAAAGTCACCAGTGATGGCCCGATAAAAGACGGTGACTGGAAAAAATAATTTGGCACGATTATAGTTCCATAAGCTTGAATATTATTGGTTGAAAGCATCAATTTCCTTTGTTAAAAGTTTTTATAAGCTTGAAAACTAAGTTCCTGCTGTATTTCTGCATTGCTACATTCCTCATTCCTTAAAATGTTTTTGTGACAATCTTTTTAGTCATGCGAAAGGATATGTATTGTTCTAACGGAGCTATTTTTTGTGTTTTAAGATAAATTTTTGTTAGGTACATTATGTATCGTTAAAATGGAATTTCAAGTAGAGTAAAATGAGCAATTTCGACCCGACCTTCTTTTTGACTTTAAATGAAGGTCGATAGGCCGCAGACGCTTCTCGCAAAATTTGTGCTGTGTATTTAGCGGTCGCTATATCTGGAAGAACCGCCCGTGACCGGGATGACAAGTTCAAAAAAAAAAAGGAAATTTTGCCTACGAAGACCTACCTCGTTCTGGCCGTCCGGTTGAGTTCGATGAAAATCGAGAAAACATCGAGTGATTTCTACCAACGAACTTGTTGAACGCTGGAAAAAAGTTGTAAACAACTACGGAGAATACATTTTTGATTAATTAATGAAAAATAGACTTAACAAAACATTTAAAATCGGCGAGAAATTGGTTTCCACCTAATATTACTAGCAGATTAATTATGCTTACTTAATATTACTTTGATAGCTTCTCAAATTCGCCGGGAACTTACACAAGTGTGTCACTTACACAATTCAGAGTCCATTTTTCCTGAAATTTAAATTTTCTAATACGCAGTCATTCCTAAATATTATTTTCAGGCATGTGACCAAAATTCAGCAGTGGCGGCAAGAAATTTCTTTGCAAGGAGTTTGTTGTTCGCAAAATTCTTGAAATACAGATACTCTCAGTCATTTATACCTATTGGCTGTCCTCGCACAGATACGTACAGCGTTTTTGGTTTCCAACATAAAAGTCTTTTATCTGTGACATTTAAACGTTGGACCTTTGGCCTAGGCGGCCTTGTTTATTTTTATCATTTTAGTTCGAATAGAAATGTGGGATTAAAAATTTTTTAATCTATTGTAAAGTTAAAAAATATTTGTATAGCTCATAAATAATTGTATTTTATTACGCTTCCAGCTGGTCCGTCTAACTTAAGAGACTGGATTCTGTCAGTGGTTGCAAGTTTCACTAAGAAGAGTAAGAAAGGAATGGGAAGAAATCGCCTATCCATTGGACATATGCCGTGGGACGAATTGTGATCATATTGAGGATGTTGGTTCATCACTGTGCGATTCAAATCGAGTACTTTTCCCGCCCATTAAAAACATCTTTTGCTGCGACAGACGACATCATTTGTTTCTGGAAAGAAATATTAAGGTAGACAGAACGAGGATAATTCAAATGTTATATATATAAGTTATAACTTTTTTCATATTTTTTTACCATATTTATGAAAATTAACGTGATTAAGCCTCAATTACAGAATTTGTCTGCCAATAGCAAAAAAATTTGGTGAAGAACCCAACTTTTATTTTTACCATAATAATTGTGATTCAACGAACGTTATCTTTACTTTTTTCAAAGAAAAACTACTCCGCGTTCTTGCGGTAGTAATAAATATTACCTTAACAGTCCGTATAAAAATGCGGAATTTCAATAGGGTAGTTTCCTTCATCAAAGAAAACGAAAGGCATTGATTGCGATTCGTTACCCACCATTAGAGTATTCATAATATACAAAGTATATGGTTTTAGAAATACCGGAGTAGCAATGGTCAATTTTTATCCTCATTTGAAAAAGGCCAGATTGGCGCCCATGCGATGCCACTCCACGTGACGTCACAGGGACCTAGTATCTATACGAGTAGATAGGAGTTTTCTTTAGGAGTATACCCAGTATATTTTCTTTCGATGTTTAAAACAAAATAAGCCTCTGATTATAGAACCTATAGAGCTGACCCTTCTCACTGCCTACGTTCTATTACTCGGGCCAACACTTATCTCAATTTTTTTCCCGTATCTAGTTGTAATCTCTGGAATACCCTGCCGTCATTTATAGAAGTCTTCTCTATCACATTTTCAAAGAAAAGATTTTAAATTATCATCTCATAGAGAACTTGCGCTGGTAAATTTTATGGCGTGCTATTAAAAGTTATCTGAAGTTTCTTTTTTCTGATTTTACTCTTTCTCTTGTTCGATTCTTGTCATCGATTACTTCAGGTAATTTTTGCTTCGGTGTATTTATATTTTGCTTTTTGCTGCGAATTACTTATGCCAGGTGTAATTTATATTTTTGTTGTTTGAGGAGAAATTGTTGTATTTGCTCTTATGAGGTAACCTTGGGCAATAATAATTAACTTTCATTAATTCATTTATGTGCAGGCCGTGTTTAATAAGGTTATGCCGATCCTCTACCAGATTTAAACCCAAAAAGGCCCTCTGCCACCTCATACCCGCAAGATTCTAGTGTCTAGGCTCATTTTTTCTCTCATCGATTATAATTGTTTAAACGTGGTATCACTCGTATACCTCCCTTCCCCTCTTATATTTGATGCTATATTAATCCTTTACAAAATAGGGGGGTGAACAGTGTATTCATCCCTTAAAAACTTTTCCATTAGCTACCATATGATATGTCATAAAAAACGAAGAAAAATGGTTATTTTATGTTTTTTTAAAGTTTTTTTTTTTCAATTTTCACCCCCTAAATCTTTTCAACCCCAGTAAAGTTTGTCTCTCTCTTGACCCTGATAGCCTTAAAACGTCAGTTTTTTTCAATCAGAAGGAGATAACATTAGTAAAAGTCCCCTGAAAAGCGATAAGTTTAGATAAGGGGTTGTTTTCCCCAATTTAGGGGTTGCTCGTAAAAATGGAGGGTGATAGAAAAAAACGGAGGTCATTTTCGGATTCAGCGACCCAAAATTAGCCAGAAACACCCTAAATTGTAGCGGGACATTTTTTGAACAATTTTTTTGCAGAACAGTGTTATTGCTGTTTAGTCTATCAGAATATAGCTGAAGAGAACAATGCTAAGCTTCAATGCTATTAAATATGTGCATTATGTTTATTTTCAAATTAAATAGGGATGCCCCTATTACTCTTAACAATGCAAGACGAGTGAATTATCCCCTACTTTACTCGTTAAGCATGGTTGAAGGCAATAGCCAAGAGGAAATCTTACGTGACACATATCTCTACTGTCGTTAAACAAATGAAAGACCTAGTTACCCGAGGCAATTTTTTCTGTCAGACATAATAAGTCCAACATTTTGACTCCTGATTTTCTCATCACCCCTCAACTCAGAACGACCAATTATGAAAAATATTTCTCTGTTGTTGAAGCACGATTATGAAAAAGTGTTCCAAAGAAAGTGGAAGATTCTGTGTCTTTGTATTTTTTTTAAACAAAGATATTTTCGCTGTGTGGAGACCCTCGGAAGTGTTTGAAAATTTCTGTTATTACTTCTGTTACTTCCTCTTCTCCGGTTATTTTCACTTTAGTTTATTCGTCCATCCCTATATTTTCCCAATTTAATTTTTTGTTATTTGTCTGTTATGAGTTCCATTGTATTGCATAACCCAATAATGTTCTTAATGGACAAGTACAAGAACAATAAATCATATTATTATTGTTCTAACTATTATGCAATGTTATTTCTCTTACCTATCTGATGGTCTTCTTCCCCGTATCCTTATTGATCTTTCCGAGGTACTTCCCCAATAAGTCTTCCTCTTGGGACTATCAATTTTTCTTTCCTTTACGTTTATCATGTAACTGCTGTGTCTCATTAGTTAACCAATCCCTCGTGTTTTTTTTTTGAGGAACAATGCTCCAGAGTCTTCTTCCTTCTCCTTATCATTCAGTATACCTCCTCGTTTCTCGCCCCTTTTCCACGAATATACGAGATTCACACGCCTGTGGTTTAGTTCGGGGCGAGCTCTACCCTAACCTAATCAAAGTAGCCTTCAGGTTGAAACACGGAGTGAGTGAGCCACATTTAACTGTCTATAATTTCCAAACTAGATGTATTCGTCTGTATTCGGTGGCATAGTAAGAGGGAACCCTGAATATAATACTGAAGTTGGTTGAAATGCTTACATTACTTCGGTGATTAGACTCATTCATAATATTGCAATACTAAGATTGGTATACTGCAGCCCTCCATTTCTTCCTACCCCATGCCAGTTAATTTACTTAACTGAGTTTCTTCTTCCCCGTATCTTTCTTGATATTATCCCTTGGTCTTTCTGTCGGGACTTTTCTTCCATTTTGTTTCCCATGGCGCAGCGAGGGGGGGGTTTTGGGGATAAAACCCCCCCCAGAGCTCAGGATTTTTTAAAAGTTTAATCCATTTTACTTATTTGGATCAGTACTACTTATAGAATAGTGTTAGGATTAATCAAATATCCCTCAGAGAGCCGTAAAACTCGCCATTTTGAACCATAACTCTTAAAAATTTTCTGGAGGAGGGCCCCCGCAACTCCTGCTTACGCTGGTGGGTATGCAATACCCCCACACCCGTAGGTACTAGTTGCGCCTAAAATCCCCCCTTCCCTTAATTCTTAGCTTCGCCCCTGTCCCTCGTAACTTATGTGCTGCATTACGCGGGCATTCCACCATGTTTTCCTTTGAGGCACAGTGATCCAGATTATCCTATCTTCTCCTATCCTACCTCGTTTCTCACCCTATTCGGCCTTTTTATCTTCTGTAAAAAATTTGTACTTATTCGGGGAAGGTTGTGAATTAATTTAAAGGATAAGAAACAAAGAGCAGTTTACGTTTGGTGTACTCGTCTTGCAATTCTCTTGCTGCCAATGCGTACAAGCCAAAATTATTTCGTATCATAGAGATTCGACGTGGTTCTTCAATGAACATCTGATTCGTGACCCCTAGAGTTTTAATAATTCTTGGAAATGTTTTTTTTTCGTAATTTCGGGCATTAGTGGTATTGATGATCGATATTGTTTAAAAATAGATTTCTCAAATTCAACTCTAAATTATTCATCGATTATTTGCATGGTAGGCAGGCTTTGACTGATCGTTAATTTTTAGCTTTGTTTTCCGCTGTCAGCAAATTCAATCGAAATAAGTCATGGTAAGAGTTCCATTGTTCGTGGATTACAAGTGATTGCCGTGGAGTAATTTCCTCGTGGTGCGCATGTGGTAATTCACTTTTTTGTGACGCCTTGGACCATATATTTCTATTTTCTTTCTCAAGTGGTGGCGAAGAATAAAATTTGAACATTGCTGTGATTCGCGCTGACCACGGAGCTCGAACATTGCAGCATCTAATACCTCCCACAGCATTACAAATCCATCACCCCATTTGACTCAGCCATTTTCATTTATCGCGCTCGGTCGGAGAGGTCTTGTGGACTTCAAAAAAGGGGGGACCTGAAGTGAGTGGGATAGAGAAATGTCGCATTTTCCTACGCCCCTTTTGCGATGGAATATAAATTCAATGCGAGCGTGGGTGAAATAAATCCGTGGTCTTGGCGACAAAGAATTAGGAAAAGGGGAAGTATAGGAAAGAGGGAGGATGAATTTTAGGGTACCTCTCGCTCCTTTTGAGTTACGGCCGAAGTCTGGTAGATGGCGTTGGTCTCCTTCCTGCGCTATTCCTTCCTCTTAGAGGCCTCGTTTTTTTCCCCACCTCCCACGCCCTCCTTCCACTAATATATGTTCCTCCTTTTCCTCCCTCTTCCCTTGCGTTTTTAATCAAGGGCCCCGCGAGGGATGGAGCGGAGAGAAAGAGAGATCGATAGGAGACTCCAATAAAATTAGACTTTGAATTACTCGAGCAAGTTTTGCAGTGGCATTTGTTTGGGGGAGTCTTTGCGTGGTTTTCAGGGGGGCATTGGGGGATAGCTTCAAGGGGGTGTTTTTTTTTTGGCCGAGAGGGAATGTGGAGCGTCGGAAATTGTTACGAACGGCCGACCCCTTCGTTCTTTCTTCTCTTTCTCGGGGAAAAGAATTGAAATGAGGTTTGATTAAGGGTTTTTCGGTGAGTGATGGTACATCGCGCAAAGGAAAGGAAGAAATATCAGGCCTCTACCGGACCCGTTGCTCAAAGATATGTGTCAATCGAACTAAACGTATTGGGAGATTTCTCTCTAATTGGAGTTTTTATAATTTTTCAGGTATCGTTTTAAGTATTTGTAGGCATTTTTGTAAGTATTTGTTGGTATTGCTGTAAGCATTTGTAGGTATTGTTGTATTTGTTGGTATTTTCGTAAGTATTTGTGGGTATTGTTGTAAGTAATAAGTATTTCCTCAAGCTTGATTGATGGGTTTGACTTTAGAGCTCTGTATTTATCGTTACTAATGAACCGTGAATACAATAAAGTTGATTTATCAATGTGCAATGAATTTCAGGACAATGACTATAGATTTAACTGGTTTTCCTTAATTAGAGCGGCGAACTTGTACCTTCAAACGATTTATTTACTTCTGAATGAAGCCAAGTGCAACTCATCACCATCATCATCATTACTGGTCGACTATCCGAAGATTGGTTTGACGCAACTCTCCACTCAAATCTCCTATTAGAAAATCTTTTTACACCTACGTATTTCTTCTTTTTCCAATTCTAAGTGCAGCTCAATCAGCTGAAATATCAACTTTTGGATGATATTTAGTAAATTTTATTTTAAACGAAAAACGAAGTTAATAAAAATTTCTAGGAATAATAAATTTCTGTGCTCTGTTTCTCCCCACTTCCTCCAACCGGCATCTTTGTTCTTCACTGATTGCATGACGTTATAAAGGCCAAGTGATATAAGGAGAATGATAGGTGGATGGGTAGAAGAGTAAGGGAAGGAGCGTAAGTCTAATGGTCAGGCTATAGAAGGACTAATTTGATTCAATTTTTGTTGCGTGACTTCAAGGATCGTGAGTAAGCTTCTTTAAAGTTAGCTCTCTTTCTTAGCATCTTGGAGATTTTTCTTGATTTACGCTGTTTATAACGCTATTTTTGTCATTTTAGAGAAGGCCAAACTGATTAACGTTTGATTGAAGGGCCTCGTACTCCAGCTATCTACTTGATTCATCGTCTACGACGCAATATCCTTTGTCTCTTGCAGCGAGCACCGTGGATGATCACAGAAATATTTTGTTTTCCTTTATTTGCATGCTTCAGTATTCTTCGTGTTGATACGTGTTCGCAAATCAGATTGGCGAAGCAATCGAGTGATTATTGGCTTGCGGAGGATCAATGGAAACGAAAGAAAAACAATAAACCATCGGCATGAGTTTCAAATGTTTTGCTCTCGCTTGGTGAAATTCAATCTGTTCGCACTTTTATTTTTCTTGCATAAGACACGGCCGCTAATTGGCTCGCTACTAGCGATTATAGCGATGTGCGGTCGTTGAAAATCCACTATTAAGTGTCATATATCTCACTTAAAATCGGTAATTTCTCTGGGTCTCCTATCTTAAATTCACATAAATATCCATGGTAAAAATTCTCCTGGATCAATAATCGAACCATTGATCTCCTGCTCCCTGGGCCCCTGCGTAGACCACTCCGTTATCCAGTTTCCTTAATTCGCATGCGAATTTTATCGAGCTTCAATTCTGCTACATTTGTCAAATGGCAATCAATTTTTATTATTTTTACTGTCGAAATTAACCTGAAAATTGCCGCCGTTCACTCGGTAGAATTGAAATATATCATATACAGAGTGGAGAAAAAATACATCACGAAATTTTGACCTTTTATTGCTGATGGCAGTAGACACCTAAATTACAAATGATTTTAAGTGTTTTTTTTTACTTTTAAGTTTTTAATTTTCATCATCATAATTAGCCAACAATCCCAAGATTGGTTTGACGCAGCTCTCCATTCATCTCTCCTATCCGCCAGCCTTTTCAATGCGACGTATTTCTTCTCTTTCACATCCTATATAAGCTGTCGTATGCAACTCTTTCGGGGCCGTCACTTGCCCTTCTTCCCTTCCACCTGTTCTCCTGCGATTGTTTTCATTAGGCTATCATGCCTCATAATCTGGCCAACTAAGTTGTCGCGTATTCTCATTGAGGTATTTAAAAGACTTCTCGTTTAATTTTAACGTAACAATGTTTCCGAGATCTTCGTAGCGTCCGTCGTTCCCGTAGTCACAGGTGAACGCGGGGCTGTATCCTTTCCTACCGCCCACCGTTCGGGGTACCCGTCAGGCGATCCCTTTCTCCAAAACCCCTCGGTTAAGGCCTTTAAATCTCCACTTTTGTCTTCCACACCCCATCACTTGATCACTCACCCCCTTCCTCATCTTCTGCCCACTCACACTCGTGTCCCTGCCCAAGCCACCCACGTAGGGGCAATTAATTATCCAGAAGATCCACTGCCTCTGGAGGCGGGAGAGTATTTTTCCGCGCCCAGGAGGTGTGGCCATCTTCTGATTCACTGTCCCAACCTTACTTCATCATTTCATACCTTTCCTGTGCTTAGGGTTTCTAATCCTTTTTCCCCTGGAATATTTCCCGTGCGGTGCTTCGAAGTCTAGAGCGATTGGTATGATGACGTATCCATTTGAAAACGTAAAACAAGATGTGATAATTATTAATGAGTGGTCCATTTTGGAATCTTATCCTTCTCCCTCCCACCCTTACAAAGCGTTAAAATCCTGAAGAGAAAATGAGATGGCTGTTAAAGGAAGATTAATTGATGTAAGTTGAGGAGAAGATTTATCGGATTTTTTCGGGGAATTGAAAAATACGAGAAACATTATATTATGAAATTGCTGTGTTTCTGATTGCCTCCACTAAGTGAGTGATGATTCGTGGCTGAGTCTTAAATACATAGGTTTTGATGTCGGGTAGCTTGATAGCTTTTAATTGGAACATATTTATCACGTCGAGCTCTGGAACACAAAGCACGTTTTAAAGGAGAAGCGGACGTTGGAATTTGGGAATAAATCAGGAATTAGAGTACGATCATAAGCCAGGGTACGTAGTACGCGAATAAGAGTTACCAGTAACCAATTAAAGGAATCTGATGAAGATGTTAAGTTTGCAATATTTCAATAGTTACGTAGAAATGGAATTCGAAGACATTTAAAATGGTTAGTAATGAAACAAAAATTACAGCCGACGAAAGAGATCATAGAAAGTAGCTTACCTTGAAAATAATAGAGAATTCGTTGAATTGTGCTTCGTAGATGCAACATCATAGCGAAGGGAAACTGTTTGCTAGTTTGGAAAAGCAGCAGATTACTGCCGTGACTTTCGTCAATTAAGTTCCAATCGGCATTTAAAGATAGTGATTTTGTGCGGGTTTCCATCTAGGCCAGGGATCCAGGTATCAAACGAGTGTGTTATAGAAGTGCTGCAATACTTCCTTTGAAAATTGCCATTCCGATTTTACCCAAGAAGTCGCAGTAACTTCAAAAAATAATGCGTTATTCACAATAACTCGGGTCAGCTTCTAATGAGGCTTAGGCTTAGAAAAATTCATTCCGATTTCCCTCGGGTAAAGCCTGAATCACATGATCATTTTTTTTCGTCGCGAAAGTGATCACCATCGCGATCACTGCGCAAAATGATCGTCGGCGGCAATTGTTTTTCGCGATCGCGATCGCGATGAGGATTCCCATCGCTATTTTTCAATACTCGTCCGGTCACTTTTTCCGTCGCTAAAACCGTCACTGAAACCCCATATCAGCCAATCGGAACGCATTCCCCTATGGAGCGATTGCAGCGCAGCGTTTGACAATTGTGGGAATGACATAAATAAACAAACACGCTATATATTTTCGTGATGTGGGTCCTATGACAACGAGCTGTGATATCGGAAATGATGCGAAAAGCGACGGCGGGAGTGACCGTGTGATTCAGAAAAATGATCACTAGAGCGATTGCTTTTCACGACGGGAAAAGTGATCTCGATAGTGATCACTTTCGCGACGAAAAAAAAATGATCGTGTGATTCAGGCTTAAGCAATGAGGTTCAATGAAGAAATTGGTTTGATTGGTTTGGTTGGTGAAAAAAAGGTTTTAGAAATTATTGAATTTATATTTTAGGATTCAAGCTCGCAAGTAAAGACCTTGTGGCGAGTTTTAAATCCCGCCCTCTGTTTCTCGGGAACGACGCTTATATACGCTTCACATTTATGATTTAACACTTTCCCGGAGAATAGAGTGAATAACGTTTTCTCGGGTTTCTTCGCAAGTAAGAAAATTTAAGGCTTTCCCCCTCCACCACCCTGCAACAGCGCACTAGACAAGTCTTCGACGCGCCAAAGACTTGTCTAGTGTGCTTGTCGCGACGCGACGGACCGGCCAAACCTTTCGCGTGATCGGGAACTCATAGATAGGAATGGTGATGAAGAAATTAAAATTATAAAATGAAAGGTAACTTACCTTGACCATAACCATGAAGGTAACGTACCTCAGTATAAGCTGACCTGAGTTTTTAGGAATTACGCATTATTTTTTGAAGTTATCGCTGCTTCTTAAGTAAAATCGGAAAGTAAAATTCCAAAGAAAATATTGGATTTGGCTGCTTCACATTTTATTTCCCGCATGGAAAGACAAGAAAAGTTTAGTCAAATACGCTTCACTTCAACCTGGGATGTTTAACAATGCCATATACTCACTATTTATGCGATTTTCAGAACAATAGCTCATTTGTCAACCGATTTTGAGTGACAGTAATGTCGTTCACTGTTCGTCGCTTCCCAAAACGATTCTCGGGTGTAAATATCAAGTGGACAACATATGAACAACCGAAGATAAAAGTCCTGGAGGTGACCTAAGGCAATACCTAAGGGAAAAGGTGTTGCCCCACCCTGAAAGTGTGATATACACACGTCTGTGCCTTTGTCTGGGACGAGCTCTACCCTTATTTATTCAAACCAACCTCCGGGTTGCAGAGAGTGGGCAATGCGTTGGATATTTGTATTTAGCCTTTTGTTAAATTTGTGCACTGCATTGTGGAGGCTTTCCAGAATTCCATATAATGTTAGCAAAAATATCAAACTTTGCTTTACTACGACTTAATATGTAATGCACTGTAAATTTCGATACACTAGTCTTGAAAATAATACAGTGTATCGAAAAATAGTTGTAGAACGAAAAGTTTGTTATTTTTCCTAACTTGTTAAGTTTTTATTTATCAAAGTTATAACTTAGCATTTTCTCTACTCTTTTTTATGTTAATTTTTTCTGGTCTTGAGGTATTGCCGAGGTGTTTGTACCAACAAATCAGCTTTTACTTTGCAGTGTTTTCGGAACATTTTGCATGTTCTACATCGGGCAGTATCTTTTGCTTGATCCCAAACACACTTCACGGGCGATAACTTTATCCGACAATTGACCTTTTGCCCATCTTTATTTCTTATTTACCCTCTCTTTTACACGTTATCTTGAGCGTCGAAGTCTGCGATCGGCCCCGTTCCTCACTGATACATTTTTTAAGGGTTCAAATGAAATGAAACAAGGGATCTATATATCTTTTTTATTTTTAAAATTTTCATTTATTCATCATCATCCCTACAATCGTTCCCGATCATGCGAAAGGTTTGGCCCGACCGTCGATGGCTTGTCTAGTGCGCTGGGCCAAGGGATGGAGGGAAAAAGCTGTTTAGGAGAGCTCTGAATTTTAATGCATCTTTCGCTGCATTTGAGTGCAATCCGGGATACCTCACCTATTCCAGAATTTCGCTCAATCCTTTCCCCCACCATAAAAAAATGAATAAAGTGACAAAAAAGAGCGTTAACTCGGCGTGGTGCACTTAGAAGCAAAAAATAAAAGAATGGATAAAAAAAGGACAAAAAAATAGAAGGGATGCACACGTGAAAAACCGATCCGTGAATTATTCAGAGTGCATTCGCTGTGCTCCACTCTCGATCTTTTGTTCCTCCATTCTCTTCCGTGAACGCTCACTTTGCTGTCGCCTTCTTTTTTTTTTAATACCCATCGCGTATTTTGTTGGGTGAGAAAGTGGTGCTCTTCATTACGTTATCACGGAAGACTCGACGCCATCTTCACCGCCATCATCGTCATCGTTGCCAGGTGAGACGCTAAATGGAGCAACCACTCTCCTTCGTTGGAATCTCGAATATTTTCTTTTCTTTTCATTGAAATGTGGCACATCTCTCGCACGTTATCATCGCCTTCGCGGTTATTCGCCATATTTTATTGCAAAAGCATACTCCACCTGTTCCGTGCTCCTCGTGACTGATACGGAAAATGGGATTTTGGTTATTGATTAACGGAAAGTAACCAAGTTTTCTATTTTTAATGTGAAAAAAATATATTTCAATTCATTTCATGGGGTGTCCTTGAATTTCCTGTGACTAAAAACTGAATCATAGGAATCTGATGCCCTCACGCTACTATTTTATTGAATTATTCGACTAGTTTCGTCGATAATTTTCATTGCTCAACAATTCTGGAATTGTTTCGCAAGTCGGACATTGGACGCAGCTCTCCTCTTAAAAATCCCTTCGACTATCTTTTCCTGATTAGCTTATATTTTATGAAAATCATTCATCTTCTGATATACGTATCTTAATTGGAGTCTTACTTTCGGCTTGCTTTCCTTACTCTCTCCCATTAAGATAGATATTAAGATTTCCCGCTAAGATAAGACGATTGTTTTTACCAGCTCGTATGACTCAGGATTATACCGATTTACACGTCATGCCTTCTTTAGGTTTTAAGGTCTGGTTACACAACCCATGAACACGAACGAGGTAATGTAGGAATCAATGAACGAAATGGGAATTATTGGTCCACAACGGAGCATTGGCCAAATTAGTACAGGTTCTCTTTTCTGTTGATGCATTCGTATTATCTGGGTGGTTACATGGTCCATTTTTTCCTGCGTAACTGTTGATATTAATGTTTATATTAACCCTTAATCAGTCTATAATTCATATTTTAAGGCGAAAATGTTCTTTAAAATTTTAAATTTAAGCATGATTCAATGTTAAACCGATGACTGAGTAGTATGGTGTCCCGCATTTCCGTAAACAATAAATTACGTAAAATATATTACCAATTATTCACTAGATCTGCTGAAATTCATGAAGCAACAAGGTAGATCGGGAAAACTTCCAGAGATGATAATGTTTACGATGACTATACAACACGTATTTCTTACGAGGTACAAAACACACGCGGGTGTTTATGAACCGTGTAACAAGGTCTTTTGAAGTTTTTTTATTCCCATCCTTCTGAGGTCATTCATATTTTGATCAGTATACTGGTTACTCCAGGCAACAAGTTTAAACTATTTTTTTGTAAATATTTATATTTAACTGATTTACAGGCGGTCTTTTCGTATTACTTACCTTACATCAGCTAGATGCATTTAAGATATTATAGCGGTACGGGCGAACAGTATAACATGCGAGAAATACTTATTCGACGCATGAATTATTACTGAATTAATATTAACTACTGAATTAAATATTACGAGTTTTTATGGTAGTGTTCCAAAAGCAATATAAAAATAACCCTGAAGAATATTGATCACTCATGAATGAATTATCTTCTCTACTCCTTAATAGCCTTCCGGTATTTACAAAATTAATAAGCAAGGGATTCATTTGATAAGATATTCAACTATCCATTATTCTTTTTGCTAAAAATTTGTATTTCACAAATAACACGACTTTAGCTTTCACTCATTAGGTTTTCGCAGGTTTTTCACGCCCCCCTTCTTTTGTGGGCGTTTTTCTGCAGTGGGTTTTTTCGCTGAAGTATACTACACCCTTACCCTCATGTTTTTTCCCACAAACAGAAATCTTTTTTATACAAAATTTTCACACATATTTGTTTATATTTTTGAAATTTCACAAATAGTGTATATTGTATATTCTTTGTATTGTAAACGTTTGTCTACCATTTTTTAACATGTTTGCATTGACGCTATCGAGGGGTTAGGTTTCCACCTAACCCCTCTTCTTAGTCTCAACCTCGCCCGAATAAAGGCATTTTATTATTACGAGCGTGCTGCGCCCGCTCCCAGCGGGCTTCCCCCGCTCTTTTCAACGCAGGTCCACAGAGGGATAGGCGCGTTTCTAATTTTAAAATGTAGAAAAAAAGGCAGGGTCTTATGTACAAATTTAATTGTAATGTTGATGTACAAATTGAGGTCAGAGGGCCTCTTTAAACACAACATTGGAAGTAATAACACTATCCTCTGCTAATACTTGTTTCGCGTTTTCCTTAATATTTACAAAATTTTTTTGAAAAGATCTTACCATAGAGAATGTTACATAAAGTTGGCCATGAGAGAATACAGGGTCAGGCAGGAATAAGCCAGCTCTTTGCAAAGTCTGACCCTGAGCCTTGTTAATAGTCATCGCATAGGAAACCTTAATGGGTCTGCGAGTCAAATAAAAATGCATGGTGGGATCGGACGGCGTTAACTGTATTCTTGGGATGAGGACAATCTTGCCGGACTCGATTTTTTTAAATCGATTATTTTTTGTTAATTTTTAAAATCCAATTTTAGGAAAAATAGCAATATTTAGGAAGTAAGATATGCCGTCGCATGTTCTCTGATAAATTCTGTGCATTTTTGTACCTCATGTAGAGTATCTCATGTACATTTGTAGAGTTTGGTTGCGTATAAGTTGAGAAAAAGGTATCTATGCAGTAGAAATAATATAGAGGATTATTATCTCTTACTTTCTCATTCGAAAATCATCCTGCCATAACACGCCTGACGAATCCTATCTTCTTCAGGGTTCTGCTACAAATATTTCTGCCGTAACTCTTAAGTGAAAATCGTCCCCTGATGAGGGCGAATCTCCGCTTTAAGTCTCCTTCATGCTGGATGTTGAGGAGTTGCTTGTGTGACCATCATCGTTCCCCTTGGGAATCTCAGCACACGTTGCGTTGGTTGCTCCCCCTGGGTGCATCCAGAGGCGCAGTGTGTTGTCTGCGAGAATATAGCTCGCCTGGGAGCCACTTTGGATCCCTCCAGCTGTGAACTTTCCTCGAGGGAAGGTACCCAACCAAAGCGGCCCAGTACAGAATGTGCCGTATTTCGGGGAATCCCCTCTTATGTCGCTGGTTTCGACAATTACCTTGTTTACGCATTTATGTTAAAATTGGTGTGAATGACATTTTTTAATTTCGATTAATTTTCTGAATATCGTGCTTCTATTCTCTATTTATTTTTTCTGTGGTGCTCTTTTTCAAATGGTAGGTAATGAAATGATATTTTGTAATTTGTAATCAACGTAGAACCGTGAAATAGAATGTGATTATTAAATTCGTTCAATTGTATTAGGCTCAACTATGTGGAAGTTAATACTCGAAAATGAAAAGGAGACTTCGTTGATTTCCACTGATTTATTTTACCCGTACGACATGTTTCGAACCATAGAGGTCATTATCAAGTACCGTACTTGATAATGACCTCTATGGTTCGAAACATGTCGTACGGACGAAATAAATCAGTCAAAATCAACGAAGTCTCCATTTCATTTTGGTGATTATTAAGCATTGACTATCGCTACTCGAATAAAATATTTTTTTTCCTTCCAATGCATCATGTTTCATGAAATAAGAATTATTTATGTATACTGTGATTATTTTAACATTGTTAAGCCTTCAAAATAATTATATTGTTCCTCAAAATAGTGCTAAACTTATGAAAATCCGATGACGAGATACACTCGTCATTGCGCAGTTTGGCGTCGAAAGTTCATGAAGAGCTCGACTCCTCATTACAGTGCAGGGGTTTAATACGTGGGTCATTCCTCCTCAAATCTAAAAGCGTTTGTCCTTTGCGTCTCTGATTCTGATGAAAATTTCTGTATGGGTCTAAACTAAATACTGTGTGATCGTTTCGTGAAAAATTCTTTGCACGCATTTCATGCGTATTTTTATTTTTTCACTTTTTTAAAAAGTGCCTTTTATCATATAATTCCTTCCATTTCTCCACCAAATTTTGGCAGAGCCATGACTTATGGCTTATTTTAAAGTTAAGGCTTTGGGTGAGGCTTTTTTCGTGCAAAAAATAATTAAAATGCACGTTCATGTTATTGCTATGTTTAAATGCTTAAAAAGTTGTTAATTAACTTTTATAAAATGTCCCATTTCTGAAATGGCCTTACTATCATCTCCAGCTATGTTAACTTCTCAGTGGCTTCAGTTATAACTTAAGGTAAGTTTTTTTTAAATATGTGATCTTTCGTAATTTTTCCTCAGTTATTATGCTGTAAATGATATTTTTGTCTTAAGAATTTCAACAGTGTTTTATTCAAGTGTGATATTTATGCATAGAGATTATTATGTTCTTTTGAATCGGATAATAGCTGTGCGTCGATGTTAATTTTAAAATGGCGGTATCTATCATTATGTAGTAAGTTGTAATTTCTAAACATAATTTTCTTAGCATATCCCATTCTCCCATGGTTTGCACTGCTAGTATTCGCCTTTTTTGTTTCCAAAACTGTAATAGATTGGCAATTACTTTTAAAATTATAGCAACGACGATAAGTATTAAGGAAATAAACAATTTACACGCCATGCTTCGACGTAAATTGAAATTTTATCTCTATTCTGAACCCTTAAGCTACACGGAGCAGAGAACTATTTTTTAACGTGAAATATAGGACAGCAATTATTTCTCTGATAAAAAACGCGGGTATCCTCGGGAGCCTTTGTTTTTTTAAATGTTGCACGACATTGTTAGAGTTGTTTTCGCGTTGACCCATTTTTCTTCCTCGACCCACGGCGAACATCGATAAGGAAAAAAAAAGAATTACGATAGAAAATTAAAATATCCGTTATACACACCCCGGATGATGGATTTCTGAACGAAGCAGGATCAAGCTCCGTTGTGCGAAGCCCTTTCCAGTGTGATTCAATCGGCTATCCCATTGCTCGAGTGGGCAAACAAAAGTGGAAGGGACACTTCATGAATCGAAGCTTCGCGGATCGTTGTTCACTTGTTCAGTCACTCGCACGTGCCGTAATGACCACTCCTCCCATATCGTGTCCTCCCGACTCCTCCTCGCACGGTCAATAAACGTGTGCGGAATCGCTTTTTTTTTGTTCTAGATTACGAAGCTCGTTTTCGAGCGCGCAATATACATCGCTCGAGCTCGTATGGTGAAGGCTGGAGTGTTCTCGAGCGGTTGGCGATGAAACTCTATTTACCTTAGGACACTTGAAATAGGAAAAAAATTGCTGTCTGGTTATGCTCTTCGTTTAAAACCGCGTGTCTAATCGGAAACTGTTATTGTTTTCAGTCCCCTGTTCAAGTAGGGTTTGTGAGTGCCGTTCAACCTGTTGTAGACTCGTGAAATTTCCTTGTAGATATACGATAATGAATGAACTCAGTGTCCTCCGCAGAGTTTGTGCAGTTGTTCTGAGGGCAAAGAGTGGATACTTCGAAGAGGCTAAAATATAAACCATATTGTATTGTACTGATTAATAGAGAGAGGAAATATATGTTTTGTTGGTCCATTTAATTTTTACGATGTGATTGTACATTGAAATAAAGATCTAGTTTAGTGCTTAGGCGATCGAAAACTTTTGATAGATAATGTACTTATACAACTAAACGGGGCAAACTTGAACATGTTTTGGAAGTTTATTGCTGGTCATTTTTTTCGCGACCTATATTCCAACTATATTTGGTCCAACAGAACAAGGTATCCTTTGGCAGGGATGTGCGAGTACTCGAAAATTCGAGTCGAGTCGAGTAGTTGGTTTCATGAAATTCATGTGATGATATTGTTTTTAAAGTTGATACTTCGCTCTAACAATTTGTTCTGGGAATTTCAGCTTGCTGTATACGCAGCTGTCAACCGCTTCAGTCGTCAATGTGGGTGCCGAATGCCTTTCCGTCAGCCGCGGCGGCCTTATGTCTTTCGACCCGGCGCGCCGCGCCGGGTCGAAAGACAGTAGGCCGCCGGGCGGCGTATTCGGGGTAATCCGATTGGACCGCTACATCGCTCATACTTTCTTACGCGATACTAATGTACCCTACCTACTTTATTCAAACGCCGAGAGAATAGGTAAACAATTGTTAACATTTCTGAAAGAAAGAAAAATATGTAATCTTAAGATTTTGGCGGACAATACCGGTTTTTCCCGATTTTTCCACAGTTACCATCTACGTTCCTCATCACCATTTCTTTTTTACATCAGAATAAGGATTCAGAATAGAAAATTCACTTGGGAATTGGAAGTATGAGAATATGTTGGAGCATGCATTGTTGTATTGCCTGATCCAGAAATAGGGTGGTTTCCTATTATTTTTCATTGCTCAAATCGAAAGATTATTACTCCTGGAGTACGTATTTCACGCTTTTAGATTTTTAAATGACGATATCTATTTTTCGCGATTAAATGAAAAGTGAAAAATTTCAAGCGCGCGAAAACGCGACGGCTAAGTAGGAATGATGGAAATAGTCCGGTGTTGCTACCCGCTGCCGCAAGTGAGGTGACCTTGGGGCGAGGCTTTGAGCGCTGATGCGACGCAGGATGCTAGCAGGTAGCTGAGTACCATGCTAGCTGGTAGCGCTTGGCTTAAAAAAGGTTTATTAATACCTTATCAAACGAAGAAAACTTTCCGACCTTAGCCAGTTTTAATAGGTGATTATTAAGACATGTTTTCCAGAAGTATGTGCCTCATGCATGCATTGGTAATCTCAGACGATGTAAAACTCCTATCTACTCGCATAGAAACTAGATCCCTGTGACGTCACGTGGAGTGGCATCGCATGGGCGCCAATCTGGCCTTTTTCAAATGTGGTTAAAATTGACCTTTGCCATTCGTCTAAACCGGTATTTCTAAAACCAAATAATTTGTATATTATAAATACACTAATGGTGGGTAACGAATCGAAATCAATGCCTTTCGTTTTCTTTGATGAAGGAAACTACCCTATTACCATACTCGACTCCACTCGATACTCGCGAGTACTTTTTGTCTCGACTAGATACTCGACTGGAGATCAAAAAGTGCTACTCGCACATCCCTAGTCTTTGGTAATAAAATGTATACAGGCAAGATAAGCCACATATATACCCCACAATTTCAAAATTTTGTCAAAACAAGTGCCAAATTAAGCTCAAAAACCTTTCCTTGAAATCGTTTCAGCACAGTATATCTCACATTTATCGAAAAATGATTTAACATATAAATAACAAACAATTTAAATACCATTAATGGAAGTTAATGAGTCGAATTATAAACTCTAAATTAAAAATTATCTTTAATACAAATTTGAGCAAATTTACAAAAAATATAATTCAGTATCTTCGCACTGCTTGCGTTCCAAGGAAGGATTGGTCGATCCATTATGCAATTGATTGTATGATCTCTTGCAAAATTATAGAGGTAATAGTTACGATATTGAGCAAAAATATGAGTCATCGTCCTTCCCTCCATTCCCTCGTTTACCCGGCATTCTTCCCTCTAACACTGTTTTCATCATCCTCTCCCCGCTCAGTACTCGCGCCATCCAAGTCTTCTGTCTCCTCCGTCTAGATGCTAGATGCTGCCTCTCCTCACCCACCATGTCCAGCACTTCATCGTTTCTCCTCCTCTCCCTCCGCTTCACCTTTTCCATTCTTCTCCACACCCACATTTCGAACGCCTCCAGTTATCTCTCGTCCTCCTTCCTAAGAATGTCTATGTTTCCGCATTGTACAGCGCTACACTCTAAATCAAACTCTTCACTAGCATTTTCCTTAAACTCTCACGTAACGTTACTGTCATTAAGCACCTTTTCTTCATCAACACCTCCTTTGATAACGCAGTTTTCTTCCTGATGTCCTCATTGATGCATCCGCTTTCCTCTAATGTGCTGATCAAATACTCGCTCTACCTGCTGAAGTATTTGCCCACCTGTTTTCATCTTGAGGACATGAATATATATTATAAACATCATGAATATATAATAATAAATAATTATAAAAAATTGGCTCCAGAAAGAGCCGCAATAAGCATTTGATTTCCCTGGAAATTAACTCCTTAAAAACTTCCTTAATCCGTCACTGGTTCAAACAGCCCTTTAATCTTACACAGGCAATGCCTAAGCAAGGCATGGATCAAGCAGAACACATATCTCCAAGTCTCTTATAGCATATGCACAGCTGAAGTACTCCGCTGTATTGTCACGATATTTATTTAGGAATCTGAGAAAGAAGTGACCACTCCGGATTTCTGCATGTCCAACATATTTTTCAACGGCGAATGTCG
The DNA here is from genome assembly GCF_921293095.1 of Ischnura elegans. Classification (NCBI taxonomy): domain Eukaryota; kingdom Metazoa; phylum Arthropoda; class Insecta; order Odonata; family Coenagrionidae; genus Ischnura; species Ischnura elegans. Next base: position 13,948,469 of record NC_060256.1, read on the forward strand.
CTCGTGCCAACAGAGGGACACTCTCGCATCCGAGATATTTTCTACTCCGAAGGGAAAGTGATTTACGTAATATTTTTTTCCTGTCACGCAGCTCTCACTTCTCCGCGCGCGAGTGGGAGAGAAATAATAGAATTGCGCTCGGCGAGTCGAGTTTGGCGTCTAGTCATGCGTTCACGCGCTCGTTGTCCGTGTGTCTGTTATTCTCGGCTCCCTGACCAAGTGAGGACGTCGCGTCGTCGGCTTGTCGGCGACCCCTGCGAAATGACCTCCTTTCTCGTTTCTGCCCTCGTCCGATGACTGCACCGTGATTTACGCCTTCCGGCCATCGTCTCTCTTATTTTTTGGACTAGGAAGGGGTGACCCGCGTCATTCTTTTGTTTCTTTTATCATTTTTTTTTAAATATTAAAAACGTTCCATCTCTCTCTCTCTCGGTGCTCGTTCGAGCGAGAGTTTTTCACATGTATCATAAATACTTCACGTTCTCTTTCTCGGCGCCGGAATACCGATCGTTTTCGGAACTTCGGTCCTCGACAGTTTTTCCCGAGTGCGAAAATATATCTGCGTGTGGTAGGCATAGGTGCTATGTCGTTGGTCACCAAATAAACTACCAGATGCCGTATTCTCGTTTGAGTTGGTCCGTGAGGGACTTATTTCCTTTGTTGAGTGGAGAGTGGTCGTGATCAAGGGAGTAAGGGTAGTGGGATTTTTTATTTATTTATTCTTATTTCAAAGAGAACCATATTACCTTGTGCGAAATATCCACAGAGGAAATATTATTTACTTAAACCTAACCTCAAAGCAGAAAAGTATCTAATTGGGGTGATTCATTTTTATTCGATGCATTTTAAACAATTTGTAAACAATTGTAAACAATTTTCACCCGTATAATTGAAGTAATTAATGAGAAAATATCAGTGTTGTTATTTGATAGTAGCGAGGTAGAAATACATGAATTAGAGAACAAACAAGAAAAATAACAATTGGAAAGCGTAGTAAAAGGGCATTTGGAAAGGAGATGAGCTAGGAAAAAATAGTTATTTGAAGCAGCTGTGTTTACTATAGATTTTAGTGTCATGGATGCATTGAATATTTGAGGATAATTTCTTAAAATTCACCTACACATTTGGTTAGATATTTTTTTCGGCCAGAATTTTTTATTTTAACCCGATCAATATCGTCATGGCAATAGAATGCAATAAATATAAATTACTCTAATTTACTGTCCTTAACTGGTAGTTTGCGAAGCATTGGCTGTTAAAATCTATTCTCATCGTAGCTTACGAATAGGGAATTATGGTTAAAGACATATTTATACTAATTCTAATTATCTGTCAAAACAAATATTCGAACATAGGTGGTATTCAGTATATCGATTTCGTAAGGTTGCGTCATAAGCTGAAGGAAAAAATAATTTGCCTCAGTTCTCTCGCGGCGTTCCTTACATTACTTCGTTCGTTTGAGGCCTGTTATTTAGCATGAGAATAAGTTATTATGATACTCAGTATGAGCGTTGTACTGGCTCTGTAAAATTTTCATCGCGCACGACGCGTTTTGGTTTTTATTTACTAAAATTTACAAATAGAAAAATTTTAGAACAATTTAATAGAATAATTTACAAATAGGACTCTTTTTACTCGAAGGAAATGAAAGAAGGCAAAGTGTTCCCGTTTACATTAAGTAAAATTATGTCGCTAGTAAAATTACATTAAAGTAAATGATAAATAGATATAATTGATAGAATTTAGTGTAGAGTAGAATCACTTTACCCGTATTACCCCATGTATGTCATATTAAGTATTTAATTTAAGAGCAAACTCGTAAAAGTGACGTAGATTGTAGCGCCATGTTTAATCATACGTAAGAGTAAAAATTCTTATTTCATTAGTATGTAAGTAAATTCCCAGCATATAATTCTTTTGAGTTCAGGCCATTTCACGTTGGTACCATCTCAAGAGACCTATTGGAAATAGTGAGATGCATAAAGTCCTCTACATTTATGTGTTCCACTCGCGAATAAGGAAATTTTACTCGAAGGAAGACCCTCCAAAAAAGTATGGCGTATAAGAAAATGATTCGCGGAAGGAAAGCGGACATAAGGAGCAGCCAACAATTGGTGAACTCGGAATGGTACGCGTAAAATGAAAAAGTTTTCCCCGAATGACCAGATGAATGACGTGAGCGAAGCGTTCCCCAATAAACCTTTTAAGACGAATATTAAACGGCGGTTGCCCAAAGAACGAGCTACACGGAAACTGAATTTCCGCTCACTCCCGCAAACTTCATTCTTTACGGCCGATAGTCATCTCCTTTTGAGTTCATAAAGCGTCTAAACCAGTGAATACGTCGCTGTGGAACATTTACCATTGGTTTACGCCTTCATTTCCTTCATAATTTGTTGTTGAGAGAAAAAAACGGAAGCCAATCTTGCTCGAGGCATGATGGCGGCATAATAATACCGGCAGCCATTGCTTCTCATTCATGCACTTAAAAAGAGATGGCATTTCAGGACCAATTTCCTTCCGAGAAAACAAGCGAACAAGAGAATTCTTGAGAAATCTTTGTTATAGCTGTAAAATACAAAAGGAATCTCGTCGCCGAGGACTTCGGGTCGCGTAAACTTTTACTACGTGTGCTCTTAAAAGCGTTTTTAATGCAACGCCGCGCCGGCGTTCTGAGACATTATTGAGGGAAGCCACCGGATTGGCTGGGCGAGAAACAATAACGTGTTTAGCGGTGCGCATCAATGTCTTCATTGCTGCCAGGAAGACAATAGGAAGTCTGAGATCGGATCTGCGCTTTGTATTAGTGACTAGATCAACAATATAGGGATTGTAGATCTGTGTGCATGTCCGCGACTGCGTGATTCAAAATAGATACTTTTCGCGTAATATGTTGTGGAAAAAAACGAAAAATGCTTTCCATCGAGTATGACATGCATCAAAATTATAAAGGAAAACAAGGATACAGAAAATGAGGATGATTCCATCCCTGTATTTTTAGCTTTATTTGAACCGGAAATAACATTTCCGTGTAACTTACGTGATTTGACTTTAATTACAGCATTCGCTTACGATTTACCGAAAAAAATAGTCCGGTTGCATGCCTATTATTTTTATAATGATTATCATGTCATAAAGAAAATAATATCAGTATTTTTTTTAGAGCGAAAAACATATTCTGCCGTTAACTAACATTTTTCTTTTGATGAAACAGTTGTCGCCAAAATAATGTTTAGAAACTAGGATTTTCACATGCAATTTCCTGTGTTGTAGGGGGAGTATTAGGGAAGGAAGGGTGGAGAGAAACCTGGCGTCGGCATTAGCATGCTATTAACAATAGGCGCCTAGGAGATCACGGCTTATCAGTAACAACTGTAACAAGTTTTTAAAGGCTGTACCTACTTGAAGCGCTCACAACAAAGCACTCAATCAGTGATCGAGCAGTATCCAAAAACACCCATTACTTATGGGATTTGAATTCGTATCTACTAGGTGGGAAGCCATCAATCTAGTCACCACACCAATCATTTTGAGTAATTTTGAGCAAATAGGTGTCCGAAGAAAGTTATGACCATAGTGTGACTAAAATTGTATCTATTTTTAATTTTTATAAAAAAATTTTTCTATTTCAATTACCCCAGAGGAACAGCAGAATGTGGCCCTTACATAGGGAGTTTAAATAATCAACAACAGATGATCATACACACCCGTGTCCTGGAAGGGGATGTCTATCTAGACGGGACTCGATCCCACGACCTTCGGTATCGTAGGCAAGGACTTATCCCCGCCGTCACCGAAGCCTGTAAAGTTGTAACTACATTTAGTCGAAACTCGTTGTAACTACATTTAACAATCGAATTCGCTTTGCTGTTTTTGTGATTACAGCGGTTGTGTAAATGTTTATTTTTTAACGGCAACTTTGGAAATCTACGTGTTCTGTGGCTCGTGGGAATCCTCAATACAACGGGGGGCGTTGTTGACATTGTTGATTGTTTGCTGTGGGCACGGATATGGGGATACGTGACACTTACTACGAGGGCACCTTATGCCCTTATGCCTCTATGACCTAGTCACATGCGTGGTCGCGCCACTAGGGACGCAATTCCCAATTCACTTTGAGAGCGTTTGAAAACGGCCGAGAGTTATTGTTCCTGATGTGAAATGAACGCTGACGTTGCCATATTTACGCAGCACGTGGTGAAACGTGCCCGGTGCTCATGTAAACGCTTTTAAAATTAAACTACAACAACTTTGAACCTATCAACTTTTCCGGAAATCACATGCTAAGTTAAAGAAGTACTGTTGTTCGCTTGAATATTTTGAGAGAATCCGAGAATGTACGTTAATTGCCCCACCTCGATATTTTTTTGCGTGCAGTTAATGATGCTTCGTATATGATTGTACCACAAAATTGAATATGTCATTAAAAAAAGATATCTAATTGCTATGTGTTCCAAATCCTGCAGAAAGGTATATAGGGTTAACATAAAGGAATCGTGCGGTTTTGAACATGGTCTAAATGAATACAGAATTACTTACAGATTATGTTTTTTTTTCGAATTTGCCATCTCAAACAGTTTTTTTTTCCGAATTAAAAATTTCCGAAACTATGCGACCTTAGCCGCTTTACAAGGGAGAAACACAGCGTAGAAATTAGCATACTCGTGACGAAAGGCGTAGGTATATAACAAAAGTCGACAAGTATTTTAATAACGTTTGTAATTAAAATACTTATCCACTCGAAAAGGTTGATCAAATCTTCATCCTATCACTAATTTTAATGGGAAGGCTTAGATTTAAAACTTGATGAATAAAAAAGCTTCATTGGTAAGGTAGAGTTGTGTCAGCTATGCAAACATTACTAGGGAAAATAATGACTTTTTGCTGGATAACTTTGCCATGTTATTCTTAATCGTTCAAATTTGGATACCAATTTGTAATTATGTGTTATTTATGGCTTAAAAATGCAGTAAAGCGTTGGACGCAGATCTGTGTGAAATGTGAGATATTTGATGGATCGATGCATCTGTGCTTGAATCCATTCTAATTTGAATGAAGAGGTCTCCAGTGTGAATTTGCTTGGATATTTGCACCACCAGTGATTTGAATTTTGGATCATTAAGCGTGAAGTAAAAACGATACACTCTTGTGTTCCAGTTATCCGCTCCAGATCCCATAATCATAATTTTTACTCTTTATTTTTTGCTCGAAAGATTTATCTTCTATTGGCTGTGAATTTAAGTAAATTCATACAGAGAAGACGGTTATGGATGAATGGTATGAAGAGCGATTATGCCGTGGGCATAAAAAGTATTTCCGCTAAAAGAATCATTAAAGGAAGTCTTCGGCACCTGATCAGAGAAAGGACCGATTATTATATTTTACGAAATTAAATAAAGGGTGCTTTAGATATTTGCACAAGATTTACTGAAATAGTTGGTTTGTGGTTTCTAATGGTCTCCATGAAAATATCTAGGTATTTTTTATCCTAATTAATCCATTTCCGCACACAAAACTTTCTGCTTATGATGATATATAGGTACGTTACTCCTATGGTTTTCTCTAGTTAAGTAGTGAAATAAATATTTTGGTTTAAAGTATACCGGGACTAGCCGCGGTGATAACTTTTACGGGAGTCACCCACAATGCACAATCCTGCGAAAGATCCACAGAGAAAAAATCATTCGCCTTGACCGGGATTCGAACCCGGATCCCCCGATTTCCGGTCGAGTGCTTTAGCCACACGGATGAATGACGCCTCGGTAGCTTAATTGGCTAAAGCACTCCACCAGAAATCGGGGGATCCGGGTTTGAATCCCGGTCAAGGCGAATGCTTTTTTCTCTGTGGAACTTTCGCAAAAATATTTTGGTGATACATCGACTTATTTCTTTAGAATGACGCGTAGCTGTATAAGTATCAATGTTGAGTTTTCATTTGGTCTCTTTCTGCCAGTGAGATTATTTCGAACCGCTCAAAAAAACTAGTTAGTGGATTAAGTTATTGCTAGCTTCAACTTACATATTTGTGACAATTCGACAGCAAGAAGGAGTGCGGGGTTTCTTCAATAGTCTCTCATTCTCAGAATGGTGGGATGCAGCCGTAACGCTACAGTGGGTGGAATTTTTTAATTGAAGTTTGTACTTGCATTATTTTCGCATCGTTAACGTTGGTGCTTGAACTCCCAGCCATTGGTTCTCTGCATCGCATACTTGCACAAAACTAAAAAGATAAGGTAAAATACTGCCATTTCGTTGGAATTATCATCACAGGAGCACAGAAGCGATTAAGGATATTGTATAGTTGGGCGGTAACTAAAGTATGGTGATGTGTCGGTGAGCTATTCATGCCATCGTTCTACCTTCGCGAAGGATTTGATTATTTTACTGCCATGGGCCATAGATTGTAAGGGATAGTTTTTAACATCATCAGGCTTCAAGTATACATATCATCGTGAAAGTTGTTTATATTCATAAGTAAATTTCTACTTTTCCTGCAGTAAACTTGGGAGATGGGATTTTTGTAACATCTGAGTTTCCACTTTTATTTTTACCATAAGTAACTGAATATTTTCATATAACTCTAGCTGTGTGCACATCGATGTGTAATATACCTCTGAGTATATTGCAAACGTGAATGAGTCGTGTTGCGACACCTTTTAAAATCGGTGTTTGCAATGCCCATATATTTAGTACAGTTTGTGGAGGAATTTGGAAGCTATTCCTTATTTTTGGCTGTAATGTGAGAGTGAACTATAGTTATTTTTCTTCTTATTAATTTTGAAATGCTTTTTTAAATTTATGATTTAAGTCAAGACTGTGGTAAAATATATCGGAATGCTATTAAACACTGCATTCTCAAATATCTCACATGAAAATTGCTACATTTGTTTAGTCTTGACATATATCAAAGAGTATCCTTTCTATATCAGAATTTGATGTTATTTTGGACATCAAGTGGTACTTTATTGCATTTTGAAATGTTTGCTCAACTTTTTATTTTTTACAGTTAATCTGAATGAGCCAATTGATTTAATGGATCAATTCCGTGCATCTATGTAAATGGACTTCACTAGCAATTGGACATACATTTAATGAAGGGAATTTTATTTAAAATAAGCATCTATATCCAGCAGATAGGACTCAACGCCTGAATGTGCATATACACATTTAATTATTTCCGAAGAGAAGTATAAAAAGTCTCCTATTACCACGAACGAAAACATTTCTTTCTTTTAACGGAACACGTTTATGTTATGTGAATTGGATATGATTGGATTTTATAATTCCATAGTATTAAACTGTTAAATTAGAAGTCGGACGGTATAATTTGCATAATTTTGTAATGAACGCATGAAAATGAGGTGAAATGCAGTACATATTTACTCAATGATGGATTGAAGAAAGGGGAGGCACTTAAGTGATTTCACTACGGAATTTCCTTCACATGGTAACGTAATAGCAACGTGACTGCTTAGCAACTGAGATCAAAGCGGTAATAGAATCGCTTTCGATTGCTAGAGGAATGTTTGACGAGGTTTACGTAGAGAAGAGTGGGGCGTGTACCAACTCGCGATGTAGATTGAAATGCCTTTCAGTTTACCCGCGAAGTGTTTTGCTTCCGTGCAGAATGGCCAATTTCACTCTCTCCCCGCTAATCACCGGTGGATCACAAAGGAGAAGCTCACGCGTGACGCGACTAATCTTCTTCTGACTTCGCCTTTGAGCGTGATCACCTATTGGCATAATTACAGCGCATCAGGTAAGTGCAAACCTTCTATGGGGATAATGGATGTGAAATAATTTTCTCCAGATATTAATGAGCTATGCTAACAAACTTTGAACTTTTCCCGATTGCTTATTTTTCTTTCCGAATAGTGCTTTCTTAAATTTTTAAATAAAAATAATAAATTTTAATCAACCCATTGCCGCCCACCGTAGTCTTATTGCTACATCCAACCATTCTGAGAATATGAGGCTCTTGAAGAAAACTAGCTCTCATTTTTGCTACCGCATTTCCGCTAACATGATGTTGAAGCCTGCAATAGCTTAATCCGGTGATTAGTTTTACGCCTATCGAAATCAGCCAACTGACGGAAAGAGACGGGTGCTAAATGGAAATCCAATATGTACGCCCACTGTTAGTAAATTACACGCAAGTATCATAAACGTAAAAATTGGCATTGTATCGATTAACTTTTCTTCATCCAAAAATATACTTTCTCTGAAGCTTCATCCTCTCTATCAAGTTCACTCGCAAAGATTGAACAACATTAGATTCTGACCTCTTTACCTCGCAGTGCAGCTACTCGTATGGCTAGGGGTCATTCTGAAGAAACGAGTTGATGTATCACCAATATATTTCACTGGATTACTAAAGACGATCATAGGATCAACATAACTAAATATCTTCACAGTTGCAAAGAGAAAGTTTCTGAGCGGTTTTGGGTTAATAAGCAAGATTAATCGAAAGGACTTCAATGAATTGACTCATGCTCTACTGTCAATGACTCTAAAATCATCAATACGGGCATGTGACAAGGGAGCACTATTTTCAGTATTTAAACTGCCACTTTCACACGCCTCAACCATTCTATGTTATCATAAATTCTTGCGAGCCACCGCCAGTGGCTCAACCATTTTTTTATTTCCATATTTCAACCATTTTTTATTTACATTTTATTATAGTGTTTCAAGGGACAATGCATGCTCGGTTGAATCTCACACCATATGCATACTGGTGTAAGAGTTCTTTTTATTATTATATTTTATTTGATGATCTTTGAGTTCAACTGTGGCATATAGCCTGCTACTTACTGGTAATTATAACACCCTGGAGGTGACAGTAATTTATGTTGACGTAGAGTGGCTGAGGTTGGTGAAAAACACTAATAATAGAGTTCCCTTGTGACATGCCTATGATGATGACTTTATACTTATTGAAAGACGAACCTGGGTCACTTCATTTACGTTCTTTTGACGGATCTCACGAATTATTTAAAATTCATTTTTTATGTTTAAAAATTTAAGGAAAGCCTTCAACAATACTTGAAATGAGTTCAACAACTGGAGCCATGATCAGTCTTACGGAGTGGTTTGAATCTTTACAAGGCTCATTTAAGACGATATGCATAATTGGTCTCCTACCACATGTACCCAGTCTTCTTGGAAGGACGTATCAAACTTTGATTGCGTTCCTGTAGTCCCAAACGAAGCGGATGAAGCGGCGCGTCAAAATTCACGTGAGCTATGGTCTCTTTCTTCAAACTTCCTTCTCGTGCTCATCTTGAAACGGCTCTGTTTGGCTGTTCGTACCCGGACGTGTGGGGGACCCGAACGGACATCCTTTGCGATCCGTCGCGAGAGACTTGAGAGAAAGAAAACGTACAAACCGCGCGGGTTAGTCGTTGAGTTTGGGACTGGTCGGGTGAGCGGTAAAAAACCGTGAAAAATACCCCTACGAATGCATGATGTGAAAAAAATATTTCGCCTGAGGAAGTGTTGCAGGGAGTGCGCATATGGGAAGAAAGCCATTAATTATGATGATGTAGTGTGATGGAAACGAAGGACATGATTCTTCTTTTGTCTCCGGACGCCATTTTTGATTTTTTCTTCGTTTTCCCGCGCGAGGGCGTTACAGTCGAGCCACGTAGTTGTTGTTGACGTTTGGAATTCTAATGCGGTCGGACATTTCCTGACCCCGTTCGTTTTTTGTTTTGCCCTTTTAGATTCCCTCTTTCCACGCCGCAGAAATGGCCGCGTCGACCTGATCTCCGGCACCTCCGGTGCTTACACGCGGCAGGACGGAAGCTCGGTCAAACTTTTGCGTCGGATTATGCATGACCACGCTTTCGAATGCACGCGTGCCAACTTGAGTCGCATCCCATTCCCGTTCCGGCGTGACGCGACGCTATTTTATGGCGTGAGTTTCGGCAATACCGTGCGTTTCCACATGTCATGCGTTGAATGGGTGGGGGAACTGCATAAATCCTAGCGAGGACACGTGCATGATAGAGTACCTAATGCATCTTGAGGAACCATCCCGAGCAATGCATTTGAAATTCTTTTTTTTTTGAAGTCTCCAAAATTGAGTTTTGCGTACCTACCTGTCTTCGTGAAATTCTGGCGTAGGTTCCTACCTGTCTTCGTGTTGTTAAGTCAAAGCTGCCTTATGCTTGAACATTCGACTCACATTCCTTTTCTCAAAATGCGGATTTTCTTATTTTAAATGCGAATTAGTAAAAAATCTTGCTGTGACGGCCGTTCCACGAAAATCTAGATTAGCCCTTGTATCCCTTGGAAGGGAATTCGATTGGTTTAACGGAGCGCTCGTACACTGCAAATGATACTTTGCTTGGGTGGATCGGGTTGTTGTGGTGACTTTCTACCACGTGGCTCCGTGTTCAAGTCCTTGCGGTAGCGGAGATTTTTTTCATAGAATGTCCGATCCCTGCCTTAGTGATTTATGGAGGGTCTTAAGTTTTTTAAACATTTAAGAAGAGTCGCATGATCAATATTAGAACCCTGATAACTTTAATCTCAATATCTGGACACTCAGGGGAAAGTCCACAAGCCTGACACATTTTTTTCTCACACCCATAACGAATTTTTGAGGGGGCTCGTGCCCCATGGAGCCGGCGCCACTGTTTGTGAAGGATATTTCAATTACAGCACTGTTCGTCGGATTTAGCGTTAAGATGTTGTTCCATTGGCGACTAATGAGCTGAAGAGCTGTCTTATGCTGACATGACGTCGATTTTTTCATCATCATTCCTCTCCTACCGTTCCCTCAAGGCGCAAATGACCGCACGTGTTGGTTGCCTCCTTCGAATACCATGCCACCGCATACCAATTCCTTTTCTCAAAATGTACTATCGCTTTCAATAATATGTAGACACCCACTAGACCCACAGATGGGGCCGGGTCAGTGAAAACTTGGAAGGTTGGCACATGAAGCAACCTGCATCCTTTGCCTTCACGGCACCAGGAGCCGACGAGGATGGACGCGGACGCGACAGTGCTACCGTTGTTGTTGTCAAACTTCCGGAGCGAAGGACCAGTTTGCGTCCACCGTTCTCCTGTTAGTGGTAAAAATATGAGTGCCCCATGCATCTAATGGCGGTAGGCTGAACCTCTACGTCATTCAATCATGCTTCGTACTAGGTGTGTGGGTCGAAACTAAACTGTTAGAAGGTGAAGCACGTGGTCCCTCAGGTGCGAAACATTATTTGTGCTTCGTTTCGTCCCAGAGCTTTAGTTTTTGTTTCGACCGAAGTAGTTCTGACTCCGATGTCGTTTCGACCCTAAGTTTAGCTCCCCGGGTTAAAATCCATTTCGTTTCTACATTTCCATCCCGGGAACGAAACTGCTGAAATTTTATTGGTTTTGACTTTTGTTTAGTTTCTATTGCCATTCCTGGTTTTGACTCCGATTTCGTTTTGACCATGAGTTAAGCTTCCCGGGCTTCTTTTTAGTTTCTATAATTCGTACCTGGTAACGAAACTATTGAAATTTTTACCGTTTTTTGACTTTCTTTTAGTTTCGATTGCCATACCAGGTTACTACAGATTACAAATTATAGTCTGTATACCGTATGGTGGCGCACGGTCGGTCCTTTCCTCCCCCCCGGCGCTCGCGGACCGACTCCGGTAGCTGGCTGGTCCGTGCGCCACCATACGGCATACAGACTATAATGGCGAGTGACGACTGCCGAACGTGCCAGCAAGTGGGCGACATAACTGCGATATATCGTATAGAAAACCTCTTTTGTTTGGAATTTTCCGGAGCCCCAACAGTCCAACGGCCAACCCAACATAGAGGCGCTGGTGTAGCCAGTGTTTCTGGGCAGTCTGCTGGGCAGTAATGAACTGGGGGCTGCCATATTGAATCCGGCTATAAATAAAGGTAGTATTGAGGCTTATTGATAGTTATTAGTGTTAACTGCGGACTTTTTTATTGCTTACAGTGTCCCTTACGACGTTGGAATGTGCTCGATGAAGGATATGAGTCTCAATGATCTTGGTTATTGCTAAATTGCATGGGCATGAAATGTATTTGGTGATGAAAATGTGAGTAATTCTTTGTTTCCTTTATTATTCCATTTTGATTTCAACCTGTGATCAGCTAACCATTTCTCATGTTTTCGACATTTCATGGTGTCTTGTATTCCTTATATTTCAATATGTTTTTCATTGTATTTGCAGTTTTTCTAGTGTTCAAACTACTCATGAATCACTACTGATATGCATTGGTTTGTTTAATGGTAATCATTTTGTTGGTTATGTATTTAATTTGCTATTTCAACTCTGTCCTTTCAACTGTTTAATTGCCATCAATTGAGCATAATTCATTAAGTGTTTCTACAATGTTTACATTTCTTAAAACTTTCTATTTCGTTTTGCAGTAAGAACTTAATTTCTACTACAATTGTATAAAATAGTCATCATTTTCTCGTTGCCTACTTTTGGAATACTTTCTTTCTCATAAGTGATGGATATTAACTTCTAAGAACCTTTCATTTTAAGACACCGCTGCCAAGGTATGTTATCCTAATGGGTACTCATCATGAACTACTTCCTACAAAATAATATCCTTCTCCTTTCATAATTAAATAATTATCTTCCATGAAATGATATCCTAAACTTGCATGTTTATTTCTAGTGAAGTGGTGTTATGGTCTATAGTTTCAGGATTAGCATCATTTTCCCTGTCCCAGAGCTGTTGCAAGATACATCTACCTTAAGGAAAATTGGGTTTTTGTCTATAATTGTGGAGTTCTTTCTTAAGTAATGGAATCCGTCTCCTATGACGCAAAGGCTGCTCATCTCTCATTGCAATGTACTGGTGTTATTGATATTTGTTGCTTGTGCATCTCATGTGCTTGTAGAATTGTTGACTTCCACAGATTTCATTTCTAGTATGTCATATTGAAATTGTTATGGTTGTATTTCTTTTTCCAGTTGTTGTATCAATAAATACCAATGTCCACCGAAGTAAGTTTCCGAGATCATTATTCTTACCAACCACCAGATCGCCAGTTGACTTTGTACATCAATCTTGTATTATGGTTACTAGTTTAGTAACCTGGGGAAGTTCATCAGGAAGAATTTCCTACATTCATTGCTTTCAAGTTTCTCGCAATTGCAGTAGCAATATTAAGCCTGAATAGCACGCCCTATCGTGACGCGTAAAAAAAGTTTGAAACACGCGCCGAGATGTGCATCCAAACTTCGCGGCAGCCTTGGACCACTGGCATAGATGGCACTATGTATCAAAACCTACAGAGTCCTCTGGATGGCAGTTCTCTAAACTACTCCCTCATAGGGTCCTATAACTTTGTAGTGTATTATCAACAATCCAGAGGACTCTGAAAACCTATACGCGTTATCCTTATGGGTATGTCGCCCCCTTGGTGCCAGGTGCGCCTACGAGTCAGCAGTGTGGTACGTCGAAGAAGGGGGAGGGAGAGTACCGTCTTGTCCAGTTACGCAGTACCATGCACTGCATACGATTGTGATTCGTACTTCCGTTTTTACTAGTTTTTTTACTATTATTTCGGCAAATCGGAAAAATCAAGTCATACGAACAGGGTTCTATTCTGTCTAGTTCGGATTTGCGGGACACCACTGTATTCGTCAAAAACATAGGTTATCTCTTTGAAAATTTCCAGGTGCTTGGGTACAACTTTCTCAGCATTTGCCTGCATCTCAAATTTTTTCATGTTTTAAATCCAAGAAAATACAAATGGTTGACTTTAAATTTTGAGATTTTACAAGTATTTACATGGGTCTACTCTGAATATATTTTGAAAACTTCAAAGCAAATTATGCAATATGAAGAAATTCTTTACCGGCAAATCATTTGCGTGAAGTCCTCTCGGAGTTTCTACCGGTTTAATTCGTTGTATATCACCAGCGAATATTATACATGCATTCAAAAAAGGTGATTTATAACGAAGTAAAGCGGTGGAAATCCCGGGAAGACTTCACGCAAGTTATACAATAGTTTACAATAGTCGCCACTCGCATCGCTGTCAACGGACTGTTCAGAATTTCACGAGTTAATCAAGCGAGAACTATGGTCTTCGACAGAAAATTAAATTATTTATAATATGTAATCTATTGATTTTACCAATTTAAAATAATACATGTTGTAACTTTAAGCAATAAAAACGTCAGTTGAGTCGTAATGTCAAAGGCAGTCAAGGTTCAAGTCATTTGACTGGCGAGGCAATAAAATCTGCAAGTTCCATTTAGTAAGGGTGTAGAGCTTAAATATAGCTTAATCGACAAGAACGAATCAGAAATAGTTCCGAATCGTAATAATACTAGTTCCGAAGTAATATTCGTGGCAATGGTTAATTTTCGTAGTTTAAGAAATAAGATTCGCGAATTCAACCATTTAATTCATAGTGGGAAGTGTAACGTTATTATAGGAACAGAAAGTTGGCTAACTGATGATGATTCAGACTGTGAGATCTTCCCAAAATCGTTCAATGTTTATCGGGAAGGTATAATTAATCGAGCTGGAGGTGGATTATTTATGGCTGTAAAGAATTCTATCGTTAGCCATGCGGAAACCGTAACTGAGACCAGCCTAGAATCCGTGTGGTGTTCAATTAAATTTACAAAATCCAAAACTATATTAGTGTGTTCGTATTATAGACCACCCAACTCAGATATAACATCAATGTTGGATTTTGAACGCAAATAAACAGCATAGCATCCAAGTATTCTGAAAGAATCTTGATTGTAGGTAGAGATTTCAACGTAACGTCTATGGATTGGGTGACGTATGCCTTATTTCATGGTGGGAGAGATAAAGTGATTTGCGAGGCGTTATTGCACTCTAATGCATCAAATGTATTGCTTCAAATAGCATGCGAACCTAGTGAAAGAGAAAGTATCCTTGACTTATTAGCGACAAATATACCTCATCAGGTAATAAATGTGTGCACCTTGGAAAGACTTAGTGACCATTGGGTCGTGACTCCTAAGTTTTCTCTAAAACCGCTGAAAATTAAAAAAAAGAACGGAAAGTTTTCATTTTTAGAAGAGCTGATTTTGGTGGGTTTAGGAATCATCTGACAAATGCTTTCCCTACGTTTCAGGAATTAAGAATATAGCTAAATGTAGAGGGTACTTGGAAATGTTTTTGCTTTGGAACGACCTTGCTGCTATCCAAGCGTGGTGTGATGTTTGGCGGTTAGAATTAAATACAAAAATGCGTAGTAATGAATTTCTGGAGGAAGAATAACTCCCCACATCATATATCATTCGAGGCACCCAATTAAAGACAGTTGAATCCGTGAAATATCTAGATGTTAAGACTCAACAATGATCAATCGTGGAATAAACATATTCGGAAAATAACAGGTCAAGCTAATCGTAAAATTGGTTTTGTGAAAAGAATATTAGGAAAGTGCGACGACAAAGTGAGAGTTATTAGCTACTTCTCCCTCCTTAGACCCCATTTGGAATACGCTGCCAGTGTTTGGGACCCTCATGAAAAAGGCTTAATAAAAGAGTTAGAACGCGTGCAAAGAAGAGCTGCCAGGTACGTGAAAAATCGTTACGATAGCCTTGTTAGTGTAAGTGACCTGCTAGATAAACTCGGATGGTAATCTCTGTCAGACCGTAGATTGAAAAATAGACTAAACCTTTCAGATAAATTCAAGAGCAGTGTCTTTTCTAACGAAGTTAACCATATCTTACGAACGCCAACATACTACGGAAGGTTAGATCATATGAATAAAATTGAAGACTGTAGAACAGACAGATTCAGAAAGTCTTTATTTCCACGATCAACATGAGATTATAACGGCTGCGTTAGAACTCACAGATAGATTAGATGACTTGTTTTGTAGCTTACTAACTTATGTACACCCTAATGCGTGTTTCTGAATTTTCTTGTTATTTCTAAAAGCATGCTTTGTGTGTTCTTTGTATGGCTTTGTTGGCAGAAAACCTTAATGAGAAGTTGGCAAGTTTTGCGTTTGAATGAATGCGGTAGTGTAATTTGTTAGTATGCGTAGCTTTTTTGTACCGAGTGATGTCCATGTGGGAATCCTATTGCATGCTGCATGCTGGTGATTGATCACCCCAGTCAAACACCCTAGATGTGGCTCGCAGGATATTATGTGGATGTAGATGTGATATTTCTAAAGGATAATGTGATACGAGTTTCTATGCTGATCGTAGTTTCTATGCTCATATTTATTTATATTATTTATGATATAGTCTTTCGCTATATATTTTTTATTCTTTAGAGAAATGTATTAACGTCTGCCGATAACTAACGATGATATTTACTTTCAGTATAACTAATGCAAAGGAAATGCATAGCTAACTTATTGAATTGTATGACTCTCCGATGTTTGTGAATCGATAACGAAACGAACTGCATATCTCTGAAGCAACCCCCGAAGTTAATTTGTTGCGCACGATCCGTCCTGCCACCTTTAGTTCAACATATTTTCAAGCTCCTTGCGCCGCAGTGGATGGAATATCTTTTGTTAAAAAAATGACGAGCGTCGCGCGGTTCGCGGGACTTGGTTGTTGCGGCGATAGAGTTCGTGTCCGCAGGTATTCCGCCCACTTTTCCTTCGCAGCAATTCCCTTTCTGCCATTCGCCCGCTCCCTTCTCCTCGGTTTACGCAAACATGCGCATATCGCCCGTCGAATGTTTGTGCACGGCAGGATGGAAAACAGATTAGAACACCTACCTGTCCTCCTACCAAAGCCTCGCCTCCCGTGGCGGTCCATATATTCCCTCAGCTCTGTTTCGTATTGACACGCGGGATCACGTCATCCTGAGGGTCAACAATGGAAAATTAGACGGTCGAACCTCTGTGCGCTTTGTCCCTTCCCTGACCTCCGCCCCGCTACCAGATTTTTCTCTTTTGGCAACCCGCATGCCTCCGAGATACTCCCAGGTCAAACGCCCGATGGCAAAAGTGGAAGATAACCTGCTAGGAGAGCGGTTCCCAACCTTTTTTTTCCTCCCGTAACCCTCTTATCTTCTATGTTATTTCTACTGTATGGATACCTTTTTCTCAACTTATACGCGACCAAACTCTACAAATGAGGTACCAAAATGCACAGAATTTATCTGAGAACATGCGACGGCATATCTTACTTCCTAAATATTGCTATTGTTTCCTAAAATTGGTTTTTAAATAATTAGAAAAAAACCGGTAAATATTCCTGACGTTAACGGCGCACATACTGTTACATTTGTTCATTTGCAACAATATCTCGCATTCTTTAAATAACTTTTATCAAAATGCGGCTGATTCCACATTCAACTCTCCTGTTGATACGTCAGCATGAGTCATCATGTGCGTTTAACAGAGGATAGTGTAATTACTTCCAATGTTGTGTTTAAAGAGGTCCTCTGACCTCAATTTGTACATGAACATTACAATGAAATTTGTGCATAAGACCCTGCTTTTATTTTCTACATTTTAAAATTAGAAACGCGCCTATCCCTCTGTGGACCTGCATTGAAAAGAGCGGGGGAATCCCGCTGGGAG
The DNA here is from genome assembly GCF_921293095.1 of Ischnura elegans. Lineage (NCBI taxonomy): Eukaryota > Metazoa > Arthropoda > Insecta > Odonata > Coenagrionidae > Ischnura > Ischnura elegans. The sequence continues at coordinate 13,965,999 of NC_060256.1, forward strand.
CGGGCGCATCACGCTCGTATGTATATAACATAATATTGTACCCCCAAAAATGTAACGTGCACATTTCATCGCATAATTTCGTTATGGTTTGGTGACACTTTTAGTCATAAATGATTGTATAAATAGAAACTTTGTTTTAAATACCACTTATAATATATATCAAATTAATTCAGAGGTAAGGAAAGAAAGGGATAGGAACATATAATGGAAAAAGGACGAGGACAACGGTGCTGTGGTAGGTGGAAAAAGCCAGAAATCAGAGGGTAAAAATGCGGCCTGACTGGGACACGAACCCAGAACCAGAATTAAATGAATGAAGTAGAGTAACATGTAATATATATGTATACGTATTTCCTGGTTAAGAGATACACAGTTCCTGGCGATCGCCATTGCTAATTATTTTCGGCGTACCCCCAAGGGGCACGCTTGACCACTGGTTATGAACCGCTGTGGTGGGAGATTACCAGTGTTGGTAATAGAACTGAGAATAATTGACTTGGCTCAATTTAAAAAAAAAGGAATCAGTCAGGAAGACAAATAACAGATTTTTAAAATTGATCTGTAAAATTAGAGTTATGATTACTTCTTTTATGATTGTCCACTCAAAAGATCACCTGGCAACTGTCTTATAGTGCAGTAAAAATGAGGAATATTTGAGACGTGGATATTACTAAAGTTGCACTTTCACTTGTGATACATGCAATTTTAACTGGTGTAACAACAAAAGGGGGCGTCATATTTTGTACCCATCATAAGTGTTGCTTAACCTAAACAAGCAAAAAAAACAAGGCACTCAGGGACTCGTCGTTGTCTGTAGGCCTAGATAAATCAGTGAAATTGGCAAAGTAATCGTCGATTTCGATCAGATAAAGATTTCAACGAAGGTAAAGATTCATCTTTCATCGTAAGGTGTAAATTGCAAATAAAATTACATTTGGCAAAAATTAATCGTTACAACTAAAAAAGACCGCAAAAGTAATCGCTACAAGTAATCCGATTACTTGCTAGCACTGGAGATTACCTAATTTAAATAAACACTGGAGTTTTCTAATTTATTCACGGAACTGGATTTCTCATCGTAGATTTCTCTAAATCCTGTGTCATATGATCATTTTTCCCGTTTCTCAGAGTGATAGCTCGATTGAGTTATGGGGTTCGAAGTCTGTCAATTACATGGATCATATTATATCATTTATTTTCACCGAGAATTACTCATCTTAAAATTATACCGTTTCCAATTCGCTATAAACAGCCGAACCCTTTGACTTCTATGGACAGAATTACTCAACATTGTATAAATAATAATAGCTTGATAAAGTGATAGTATGAAGAGATATAGATAAAAAAATATACTTACTTACTTACTTACTCCCAGGGCCATACATATCTAAGTAGATATTTGGCCGCACCAACAATCCTCTTCCATCTATCTCTATTTCCTGCGTCCTCCACGGTCGCTCCTAATCGCTCCAGGTCTACCTTCACTTGGTCCCACCACCTTCGCCTTGGTCTTCCTCTTGGCCTTCTTCCTTCAGGATTCCTCATTATAACTTGTTTTAAATGATTAGTGTCCTCTCTTCTCAAAATGTGCCCAGCCCATCTAATTCTTCTACATTTAAACTCGCACACTACATCTGGATCCTTGTATAGCTCTCTTAATTCTCTATTGTGTTTTCTCCTCCACTCTCCTCCTTCAGAGATTGGTCCATATATTTTCCTAAGGATCTTATTTTCAAAAACAATTAATTTTCTTTCTTCCTTTTTATCCAGTTTCCAAGTTTCACTTCCATATAACAGTACGGGTCTTATGATTGTTTTATATATTCTGATTTTAGTAGTGTGTGATAGTAATTTTGAGGACATGAGTTTGTTGCAGGCGTAGAAGCATCTGTTAGCCAGATTTAGCCTGTTTTGTATTTCTATTGCTTCTTTGTTTTCTCTTGAAATAAAAACGCCTAGATACTTAAAGGAGTCCACTTTTTCAAATTTGTGGTTGTCTATGTAGAGAGGATTTTGATTTCTGTTCATTTCATTTCTTGTAAAGTGTACATATTTAGTTTTTCCATCATTTACTTTTAGTCCTAGATTAACTGTTTCTTCCATGAAAAGTTTTGTAAGCCGGCGTATGTCGTCTAAATTTTCTGCTAAAATTACCACATCGTCTGCAAAAGCAAGTATATTTATTCTGGAGCCAATTGTTACGCCTTCGTCCATTTTTGCTACTTTTTGAAGAGCTTCTTCTATTGCTAAGTTGAATAGGATTGGGGATAGTCCATCACCCTGTCTTACGCCTGCCTTTATCCTGAAAGGTTCCGACACCCGTGCATTTATACGTACTGAGCATGTGGAGTCTGTCATACTTGTTTTAGCGAAGTTTATTAGCTTTTTTGGAATTCCGAACTTGTCCAACTTTTCCCACAGTCTCTCTCTATTAATACTGTCATATGCTTTTTGGAAATCGATAAATATTGCAAAAAAATCTTTATTAAACTCCCAGTACTTCGATATAATTTCTTTGAGAATAAATATTTGATTTGTTGTGGACCTGCCTTTTACAAACCCTGCCTGGTGATCTAGAATTATTTCACATGTATATTCTTCAATACGATTTAATATTATCTTAGATAGGACTTTATAAGGAATGCTAAGGAGTGAGATTCCTCTAAAATTACTGCACTCTACTTTCTCTCCTTTCTTGTGTATGGGGACAACTATTGCTTCCCTCCAGTCTTTTGGCATTTATTCTCTTTCCCATATTATTTTCATTAATTCACATAGCTTATCTATGACTATATCTCCTCCCGTCTTCAATAGCTCTGCAGATATTTCATCCTTACCAGGAGCTCTATGGTTTTTTAGGGCTTTAACTGCTGCTTTGACTTCTTCTCTAGTTGGTATTTCTACTTTGGGTTGTACATGATAGTAGATATCTTCGTTATCGTAGTCAGGTGTGATGTCCACTCCTTCTTCATTTAATAGTTCATAGAAATATTCTCTCCATCTTTCTACAGCTTTCTGCGTCTCCGTTACCATAATTCCCTCTTTGTTCTTCACACCGTATGACTTCGGGGTGAATCCTTTTTTAAAGAATCTTACTTTTTTATAAAACTCTCTTGCATTATTTGCTGTCCGCTCTTGTTCTGCTTTTTCAATCAAACTGTTTATGTATATTCGTTTTTTCTTTCTCAATATCTTGTTTGTTTCTCGATTTATCTCATTGTATCGTATTTTATCCTCTAAGGAATTGCTGTTCATCCAGGTTCTCTTCTTCTCCCTCCGTTCTGTCACCTTCAGCTCACATTCTTCATCAAACCAGGGTTTTTTGTTGTTTTTTTTATTTTTCCCACACACTTCTCTTGCTGTTTCCAGAATATTTTCCTTAAAATCGTTCCATTTTTTATCCACATCTTCTTCTTCTTCCATTGGCAGTTCTTGTAGAGCTTGAAACCTATTTTCCACTTTCATCTCGAATTCCTTTGCTACCCGTATATCTTTTAGTTTTCCTGTATCTATATTTGCATTACACTTTTCTTCTTTCCTTTTCTGAATCGCTATTCTTTGGGCTATTTTGACTAGAACTAGTACGTGGTCCGTCCCGCATTCTGCTCCCCTAACACTTCTTATATCTGTTATGCTACTTTTGTGGCGTTGATCAACTAGGACATGATCAATCTGGTTTCTTGTAGCCCCGTTTGGAGATGTCCATGTGTATTTATGTATATCTTTTCTTGGGAACATTGTGCTGGAAATTTTGAAGCTGTTTGCTAGGGCGAAGCTTGCGAGACGAGTCCCGTTGTCATTTGAGTCCTGGTGAAGACTCTCCTTCCCTATGGCTGGTTGAAAAATGTCTTCTCTACCCACTTTAGCATTAGCATCTCCTAAAACAATTTTCATATCATAACTTGGTGACTTATCCACTTGTTCTTCTAGAAGTTCATAAAAACTATCTTTTTCTTCATCTTCTGCGTCTTCTGTGGGAGCATAAAAGCTGACTAGAGATATGTTTTTAAACTTTCCCCTTAGCCTAATACTGCACATTCTATCGTCTTTGGCTTCAAAATGTATCACAGATTCAGCAATTCTATTATTTACAGCAAAACCTACCCCCCCATAGTATCTATTATCTTTCCGGCCACTATAATAGATAATATATTTTTTTGTGCTAATCGTTCCTGCTAAAGGCCACCTTGTTTCTTGTAGGGCTACAACATCCATGTTGTATCTTTCTAACTCCTGTCCTAGAATGTCACTAGCTCCTGGAGTTGCCAAGCTTCTTATGTTCCATGTACCAAATCGTAATATTTTTGGGCATTTCCGAGTCGTTATCCTTTTATTCCGTCCAGTTTCCGAGGCTTTTTGTTAGTGATACGTAACATTTGTGTTTTACAGGGCGGGTTGTTGGCCCAGCGCCCAACCCCCAACCTGGAGGACCAGGGGTTTGCTTTCGGAGTCACCTCCTCCTAGGTTAGCGGCTTTCACCACAGCTCTGAGATCCTAACCTGACCTCGGTTTTATATCAGAGTTTCCTTCTCCTAGCCTTTGAGTACCCAAACCCTATCGTACAAGGCTGTACGGGCAGTGCTTATTTAATGGCGGCACTTCCTCGCCATGACACAGCACTGTCATCGGGCTCTTGTGGAACTTAATTGAGTGTGATTCCGCCACAAATCACCCTCCCACGCCCTCTAGATGCTGCCGCCTCGGTCCGGGGCTGCTTATTCGGGTTACCCCTTATTCACAGCTGTCCACCATATCTGATGGAGTGTTCGCTATCCGCCACCTGCGACCCGCCCAATACCTGAGGCTCGGTTCCCATAACAGGGTGGGAGAGATAAAAAAATATAAAAGCTAAAAATACTTTCAAAACCAGATTTCGACGATCAAAATCACTAAATGATAGCCGTTTTCTGTACTTAATCCTAAAGCACATGATCATTTTTTCCGGACCTCAGAATGATAGCTCCAGCGATAGGTTTTCAGGGACCATGGGATTTATCGCTTGGCCCATCGTTTTCTGAATTACGCGGGCATTCCTACTCTCCCGTATTCCATCGCTTATTTCGTCACTTTTCGCGTTCACAGCTGTCATTCAATCAAAATCCAAGTGTGGCGTTACAATCGCTATTGGTGGCCCACATTCTAATTGGTTGAAAGACTATAATGGCGATGGTTTAACATACGGAAAAAAGGACATGCCGAGTGATAGGAAAAGGGATGGGATTTCCATCCTTGGGGTCATCACAGAAAATGCTGGTCATTTTTCCGCCATCATAGGAGTGATTACATAGGCCAACAAAAAATTTTGTTAGAAAACTTTTTTTATTTTAATAGCTGATCTTTATAGATTTTGATGTGCCGAATCCAAACCTGGCCTTATTTTTTTGTATCACCCATAGTTTCCAAGCAATATGTATTTAATATTTAGTCTAATACCCCTATACGGTATACAGGGAAATCAATGAAACACTGTGTTACATCATAAAATTGTTTGTATTTACTGTTCACTACATCGTGATAAAATTGTTTGTATTTACTACAGCGTGATAATACAGGGTTCACTTGTCAACTGGAATTGGTCTACATTTTCTTTCCCTTTTTTCCTTGAAGCTTCTTGTGTAGCTTTTTCTGCGATGAATTGCCTGCTGAACTTCTCGGTGAAGTACCAACAGTAATCCCCCATTATCTTCGTTCATTAAACCTACTTTTTCAATATTATTATGACTATAAACAAGATGTTAAATTCTAAAAATATTGCTTGATTTCATAAATGTAACTGTAAAATGTGAATAAATGGTGGGTGATACAACTTTAAAACCATCATATTTGGATTCAGCAACTTTAGAAACATAAGAATAAGGTATTTTCAGTAAAAAAGGTTTTTCGTTGTTGGTCTGTGTTATTTATACTTGACCTATCGCTCTGAAGGGATGAAAAAAATTATCGTGTGATTCAGGCGTAAGAGTCGTTGTTTATTGGCCATACCCAAGACTATACGTAAATAGGAAGTCCCAATCCATCCCCTGTAAGCTTGGTTGATATTGACAATTATTATAGATGAGGAAAAATATCATACATTTTCCCTTTTATAAGTAATTTCAGCGCAATAACTGGTCAGGATCTACGATACTGCTTAGCTTTCGGTTTGTTTGGTTAGTTTTCACTGGGACGTTAACTTAAATGAAATATCCTTAAACGTTTAATCATTTCCACTGATTGTGCAGTTTATATTACGGTTACATCGATTGATATCTAACGTGGAATTCGATCATTAAATAGTATTTTCATGCATCAACGAAGAGGTCATCGATTTAATGATAGAATTTGAAAATGTCACAATCTTACACTTCGCAGTTATGAGTTTTATTTCCGATCTAGAAACTTCAATTTACAGTAGGTTGTTTACGACGGGCATCGTTTTCTCGTTATTACCTTCCATTCCTTTTTTTCATGACACCACTCTCATTTCTATTGTTTCCATTGCTCTCTGTACTTCCCTTCTCTAATTCATACTTGATATTCCTCTTTTTAGTTTTTTTTGCTTGTCTCCAATCCAATATTTGATTGTGCCATCTGGTGTCATCCATCGTATTATAATTTCCAAACATGAGTAGTTGCTCCCTTTCTAACTCGTCGGTTATATCTTTTTCCAATCACATCATCTTCATATAACATCTAACTTTATCACGTCTATTTTTTCTGAAACTCCTCCACATTTAATGTCTCTCAGTCGTTAATAACCTATTTGTGTTTTATTTTATAATGTTCCACCCCTCTTCTCCAAATATTATTACACTATCTGCTGTTGTTTTTGTATTCTTACTTTCATTTACCTGCCAATATGTTGGTCCCCATAGAGTAGAATGTACAGCTTTTATGACAATTCTTCCCTACGTCATTCTGTTGTTTATTTCTTGGTTACTACTTCTGCTTTTATCCAAAATCCAGTGGCGTAGCTAGGGGAAAGATTGGGGGGGGGGAGAGTCCGGACCCCCCCGAAATATAAAAGCACAAATAATCTCCTTCATAAAAGAAAAAGTATTGAAGAATTGCGAATTTACAAAATATTTCTCTGACAGTTGAAGTTCTTTCGATTATGAAAAGTGTTAAAATTAGTTTAAAACCCTCTACGTAGTGCCCTGTTTTTCAAAAATTCCCCCCCCCCCTTGGTTTTGAACACCCCCAAACGGAATTCCTGGCTACCTTACTGCCAACGTCACTCCCAAGTACTTTGTTGGGTTACCCCCTTTACGCACTCGTTTTCTATGGGTATATCTGGTATTTCATCACTTCCAATAACCAAGTATTCTGTCTTGTTTTTACTAACACTGAGTCCGTACTGCTCGTATGTATCCTTAGGTTTCCTAGCAATACTTCTCAGGTCATCGGCATCTTCTGAAGTCAACATTTGGTTATCTGCAAAGTATAACGAATATGAAATATATTCTCCCACTTGTACTCCTAGATACATTTCATTGTATAGAAATTTCTACTCAGAAATTTATTGGTGCGGTTGCTCACAGTTTTCAATCCCAGAATGTCGCAAGAAATTAGATTTTTATGATGTAATTTGAGAATAAAAATTTTGTCTCCACCTGTTTGATTTTTTTTCGTAGAAACTGGTTTCTAACAGCGTGAGTAGTGATTGTGATTTAAATTTTTTCTCACTAAATATGCCATTAATTTTAAATACTATTTTATGACACCCTATCAAGGATGTTTACACTATGAGCTTAAGTAGGTCATTACGGAAGCGCTTTTAACCGGGTATTGAATTGTTTCCGTGGCGTTTCTAATTTCATTTATTGCTTCCCCATCGTCTATTCTTTCATGGCGTGAGTTAATTTATGGGTTTTCTGCATTGGAAATTCTACGGTCGAAAACGTTTTCGACCATTATTATCTAAAGTCACTCTCCGGAGTAGATTTTGTATATTTTCAGGCAATGGATAAGGTTTTACAAGAGCGTGTAAATAAAAGTGACCTAGTTTTAAGTTAAATTGGTGGCTACTTCATTGCTGTAGCTTGCATTGGAAAAAAACTTACCAACGCATTAATAAAGGTTATGCGTGTGCAATTTATTTTCACTCAGTCCATGAATTTAAGTACATATTAATAAAAATAAAATATATTTTTAGTATATTTCTAACCTTCCACTGACAGGGACACACAGGGATAGTGAAACAATCTCAAACGATGATGATGACGAGAATCGGAGACGATACCGTTGACGTTGTTTCGGCTTTCCCTCCGGGTGATGTTCTCCATCTCTGCCGACGTTTCGATGGCCGTGTCGTCCATCGTCATCAGGGCTTGATCAGGCTTAAGCCCTGATGACGATAGACGACACGGCCATCGAAACGTCGGCAGAGATGGAGAACCTCACCCGGTGGGAAACCCAAAACAACTTCAACATCATCATACGCCGGGAAAACCTCGGATCTTTCTTCGGAGACAGTACCGTTCCCTTACTGAGATAAGTTCATTTCTACCATTAATTTAATTGTGGTTGCAGCGCTTTCGTCCATATTTGGGATTGTTTAGAATATTTAATGAGTGAAAAACCGTAAATTTGGTGGAAATCCGACAAAAATTGGCCATTCGGTATAAGTAGACTGTTAAAAGTTACCCGCTGTAACGTGAATGGGTTAATGGTTGATTAGAGTACGGAAAATTATTATGGTTGGTGTTTTATTCCATCGTCATCGCCTTTTCGAATCGAATTCAAGAGGGGGGCCGAGAGTGTTCCAAGGGCGGAATTGTAGGTACGAGGCGTGGGACAGTTTCATTTCACTGGGCTAGTTTCGTCCATGGCCTGGCTACACAATTGAGAAATGGCCTCAAGGGTGAGGAATCAATTAGCGCTTTTAAATGCCTTCAAGTCATTTTGTCTGGACCATAAAATTAAGCATTCGCACCTCTCTTCGAGTGTATTTCAAGGAGTGGAATTATTTAGATTCGCGCGTTATGCTTCTGAGGTCGTCAATTTTCACCCCTTTATTGAGGCCGCCCCTACGAAGTGGAGGGCGAAGTAAAAATTCTCTTTTCCATTTCGCTTGGCCGTACTTCGAATGCGTGGGCTCAGACAGTAGCGGAAATCAAACATGTTCATAGATAGGAGGCATGCTGACATGAAGCGGGTGTCACGTTGTAGGTATTTGTAATATTCAGTGTAGGTAGTATTACTGAGAAAAAGTAACTGGGCTAAATTACAGTGACTATTTAAAGAGTAATCAATTACAACTTTAAGTATACCGGGAATAGCCACGGTGATAACTTTAGGGAGTCACTCACAATGCACAAATTGTGCGAAAATCCACTGAAAAGATTTGGACTGCTAGTCGCATAATATGCTCAGCTGTGGTAACTGTGGTAGCCATACCACCTCATCCGTTGTACTCCACAAATTTCTACGGGGGAGAATGACGCATCGGTAGCTTAACTGGCTAAAGCAAATCGGCTGGAAATCGAGGGATCCGGGTTCGAATACCGGTAAAGCCGAATGGTTATTTTCTCTGTGGGTTTTTCGCACAATCAATAATGAGTACAAATGACTGATTTTAAAACGTAATCAGTATAATTACAGTTACTATTCCTTCTTGCGTGATTTTCCCCTGAAGAGACACCTTGCTACTGTCGAATGATTCAGTAAAAATGTTGAATAGCCGAGTCGTAGAAATTGATTAAGTTGGTGATTTCACTTGCGATACACGCACTTATAAGTTATAACTGCTTTAACGATGAAATGGGTGTCATATACTGTACCCATCATAATTAGGCTACAAGATTAGGGTGGATAGACCTTAACAAGCATATTATGGTAATCGGGGATTCAAATTTATCTGCAGGCCTAGGTAAATCAGTGAAATCAGCAAAGTAATCGTCAATTACGAGCAAGTAACGAACTCAACGAAAGTAACGATTCCTTTCACCGTAAGAAGTAAATTACCAGTAAAAAATTACATTTCGCCAAAAGTAATCGTTAGAAGTACAAATTACTGCAAAATGGGGAACTTGCATGAATTTTTTTTTATTTCACAGGCGGACAGAAAATTATTTTCTGAATACAACAAAGAAAACCGCATGTATATCTGAGTTTTCCTTCGCGAGATATTTAATGATAAATATAACGAATTTTAAAGCGCGGGAAAAACTCCCTCACCCCCCAAGCCACTGCCGACGAAGCCTCGATGACGTCAAAGGTGCCTAAACATCACGCGAAGCTATTGTTGTGATTGTTTGTAATAGTTGCCAGCAGTTGTGAGAGCTTCGTTTGTTAGACGTATTGATTATTTTATATTAAAAGATAAATATCCGACGATAGAGGCTTGGAAGCCCTCATATTTTGCATTATTTATAATATTAATATCTGAGTAAGGGCATAAAATATAAAACTGGAGCAGTTAAACCAAACATTTTATAATACCTAAATAACATCGTTGTAGGAGTCTGAGCCACGGCCATTGGAAGGGGGATACGTTAATTGTAAGTTGATGTTATCGACGGCATATCATTCATTGAAGTAAGTAATTAGAATGATTTTCATGTTTACTAATGTCCGCTTAGCTTTTATATACAATAACTTCATCCGTTTATTCGTAGGTACCGGAGAATTAGTCGTTTAGGACTGTCTGTGCTTGTATTATGGGGTGAATTCCAGTCAATGCAACTTTTGCTCGCTGATTGGAGACATCTAGGAACATTTTTGTGCCAAAATAGTGTTATTTTCAACGTGACATCTCCCGTTAAGCTACTGCTAATAATCACAGTGCCAGTGGTTGTAATGCACAAAGTTTGACAAGGTTGAAAAATATCGGCCAAGAGTTATCAGTGTTCCATCGTGATTGAATTGTAAAAAGTGCTATTACGCTATCGATAAATGTCTAACAGTAGTGTAAAAATTGTTAGTGGCGTGCTAATCTCCGTTGTTCACCGTAGATATGACATTTCACGATCACGCTATTGAAATAAAAACTGTGAGTGAAGTTTGCTATTCCATTATTTCAACGAATAGTAGTGAGAATAGTAACCTGTGTCACTTGTGTGGGCTAATTTAAGGGTTTAAATCAGTGAATAAATAGTTGTTTTCATCATAACGAGTTCTGTTATTGTAAGTTGTACGTGAAGAATATAAGAATGTGACAGTGACATCCAGTTTTTGATAAGAGTATTTGCCTATTTCCCACTATATTTTTATGGTATATGCTAGTATATTGTTTATGGATTTACCTATATTATTGAAATAGGTTATAGCTTGTGTGTGTGTTGGTAGCGGAACCGATTCGCGATCTCACATGTGGATGGTGTGCAGACTGTTTTGCTGTGAATTCGTACCGTACGGCGGATAGGACTACCTTCTCCGTTAATTCGGCGTTGCCAAATTCAACAGCACAGCTTCCTCTAATGTCAACTGCACAGCTTACGATCGTTATCCTCCAGTATTACAAGTTTTTTTACAACTCGAATTGCCGCCGACGTATAGCAATAATTTGTCTTAACAAATTCCATGAGGGTCGTGGCATCAATTTTTGGTGTCCTAAAAAAGGCTGGTGTCCTAACACCCCATGCCACACGCCTTTTAGGCGGCTTGTGGGGTATTATGTAGATGTAGATGAATTTCAGGTGTACTATTCGAACGAGTGGCAACGTTATCATCCATTTTTCTGATCACTAAAACATACGAAGTGAAACGCTTGTACTTAATCATCCCGATGCCGCATTATTAATAACCCAAGTAATAATCTAGGCACAATAGCAATAGGAAAACTTGCCCAAGAATAACAGAACAAAATAAAGTGACGATGAGCGGCTAAATACTCCCTCAAAAAAAATTTTACACCATGCGCTCAGCCTATTTTCCTACTCCCTACGGTTGCTTAGGCACCTATGACGTCACGCCTGGCCTCGGCAACGCTCGGGTGTCTTCGCGCAGTGGTCGGCTCAGAGAAATTTTTCTCGATTTTAAATGCAATTTTTTTATTTCTTTTGATGTTGAATGGAGAAACTGAAGGTATTTTTGCGAGCTAATGTATCCATTTGACTTATTCAAAATAGTTTTTCGAGCAATTTACGACCCATGCAAGTTCCTCATTAATCGTTGAAAGTAATCCGATTACTTTTACTTGGTTACTTTCTAACACTGAAAGTTATTGCGCATACTTCAGTGCACATTCCAAATTATAACACTTACATTATTTTTAGATGTTTAAAAGCAAGTTTGATGCAAGTGAAACCGCTATATATTTTAGTACTTCAAGGAGTTTTCTCATTCGTGGTATCTAATATATGCTTACACACCACTTATTGTTTAAGTAAAAAATTGGCAATGAAAAATCATGAATGACGTCTTTTATTAAGAAAACATAATATTTGGACTGTGATATCATTATAATGTTCCATATACCTCACGTTTATGTAAAAACAATGTAAATTTCGTTCAATCGAATCACCTCCATCAACCTCGATCTGAGTTTCCAAGTTCAAAGTTTAGCACTTTCCCGTTCGTCGTATTTGAGTAAAATAAACTCACAGTTATACGCACATTAATTTGGGAGTCAAGTACGTATACATTGATCTTCTTATCATGCAGTTTTTGAAGTTTTAGCCAATATTTAAAAAAAAACTTGTCTAAGATCAAAGTTTCGCTACATTTGTGAAATTCATCTATTTATGCATAATAATATATTATGTTTTAATATAAATTTTTTGTTTGCTGGAAATGTTGGCATTTGTTTTTTAATTTTAGGATTATTTCCTCAATTTGCTGTGGCATACTCACGATGTAGGATAGGATGTTTTTTCTAATTAGCTAACTTTCTCGTTTTAGATCATAGACATATACCCATGAAAGAGAAAGAAATTCAGATATATGTCAGGTATCTCCCACGGGCTACCTCTGCGGATATTTTAATTTCATTGTGATGGGTAGTTAACAAGTTCAGGTAAACCATATCAAAGTATTTGCACGTTTGCTCCAAAAGCATATTTACAGTAGGGAGGATAATATTTGTCAAAGTTGATAGCTGTAGTCTTCCCAAGCTTCATTTACATTTAAATCGGACATGAATATGCATAACCAAAGATTTCATCAGGAAAAGGCCAATGGAAACTTGGATGCTTGGAAATAGGAAGGAATTGATTTGCAATTCTGAGAATAAAGCCATCTATTGAACGCTTGGGAAAGTTGAAGGAAGCTGGACTAATCGATACAAAGTATTTTCTTAATCGATTGTGCCGAACTCTCCATCTATGATTCTCTACCGCGAGGCATGATGCAATTATATCGGTGATTGATGGACGTGGAATGGCCAATAGAATTTATATATTCGTGTGTCTCAATTTCCAGAAAGTCCGGAAAAGGCCGCAAACATTTTTATTTGGTGGTGTATAGCGCCCAAAAACCGCTTCTCCGGGGTCGTAAATTCGTTTTCTTAGAAAAGGAAGGGCATAATCGGGCAATGGACTCAAGTTCTTCTTTTATATATTCTATGCTCGACTTTTTCTTATCTTTGCTCGGATCATAGCCCGACCTACTGGCTTATTGTGGCCCACCTCATGAACGAATTCTTTAACAAGGAGGTTTTAAGGCTTCCTAATGTGGAAGAGCAGTCTGCCGTTTGACCCGCAATCTCACCTTCTTTTACGATCACCTCGCTAAAGTATTTTTTTAACGATTGGCTGTAGAAATACTCAAGACTCCTATTTCCTGCTCACCTTTGAGTCTCCTTTGGCTATCCGTCGTGAGCCCAAACTGTTCGGCACGTGCGCCCTTGAAGTGGCATCTTAAAGGCTTACTCAGCTCATCCCAGCTGCCTGCGCTTTTATTGTTTTTAGTTTCACTTTTTGAAGCTGAATATCAGATGGCAGTAGTGAGTAATCCGAGGTCTCTGTGATTGCTGTATTGCATGACGGCTTAATGCGTATATTATATGTGGTTGGCAGAGGAATGTAGTAATATCTTGGTGATAAATGGGTAAAAGGTCTTGTTCTGTCCCTTGATGCTGTATGGGCTATGAAGCAACAAAAAATGACAAACTTCCCGGAGCGGAGGCTAAAAGTTTGTTCAAGGCTAATTTAAGTACCATCTAGTATTCGACGCTTACCTCATGGTAACACATTCAATCTTCGTTGATGACAAATTACAAGTCATGATATTTTATTTTAATGTATCCATTATTTAAATATCATTTATTGAGGAAGAAGTATACTGCATTTATATATCTGTTGTTTAGGTCATGTTGTAATTTGAGAAGTAGTATAACTAGCAATGTAAGAAGCAAGATAGAAAGTATCGTCAGAATAGCACATGCAAAGAGAGCATAGCACCAGAAGAAAGATCTACTTAACAGCTGGAACTTTAAACATAGAATTAAAGGGGACAGTTTTTCAGAGCTCATATTTGAAGTATGCTTATCTGCGGAAGTGCAGCATGGACGATGGAACAGAAGCGAAGAAATCAATTGTAGAGGCTTCGACAATTTGGTGCTACTGAAGAATAATGAGGATAAAACGGATGGACCAAGTTAGTAGTGATGAAGTCCTAAGATGTGCAGGAGAGGGCAGAAGCCTCATGAAAACATTAATAAGAAGGCGGAACAACCTTTACGGTGGTATATTCAGAAATGATGGTCTGATAAAGACAACTAACGAGGGACAAGTAGATGGCAAAAACGGGAAAAGAAGACCTCGAATGAAATATGTGGAACAGGGAAAGGAGAGCGTGAAAGAGAAGAGATGCGTAGGTGAGAAATTATTAGCTGAAAGGAGAATTGAGAGGAGAGCTGCGTCAAACCAATTTTAGAATTGTGATGATGACGGTCGCAGGTTAATAATATGACCCCTGTAATCAGGGTCGCTCTGGAGTAAATTGGGGCCCTCGGTTGCGACTCATGATGGGGCCCCACTTCCTGGGGGATTCGGGGGCCCTCGCTCAGAAAATTTCAGGAAATTGCATGGCCGGAAATGGATTTTGACACTATTCTGGCTCTCAAAAACTGAATAAAAGTTAATAGAAAATAGCAATTTCGTAAGAAAAAAATACTGTTGAAGTTGTGAATTTCACAGCTTATGAAATTTAAAAATCTATAATGGTTCTGTTATCTACTTACTGATTTTTTCCTCAAACGGAACCGGAATCTTAAAAATAACCTTTTGGAATAACCCTTTCAAAAAAGCATCAGGGTCTCTTTTTATCTTCTGGCAACTTTATTTTATTTAATTTTTATATTTTTTTACTCTGAGTATATGGAAAATAAAGCTACTAATGAAAACGTTGAATTTCAAGATTGCATAAAATTTGGTTCAAGTAACACGAGTTTTATTTTCTTTCACCTCTCATATACGCTTCACTATAGACGCGAGCGTTGTGGGGGTCCCCTGAGCTCGAGGACCTCGGCGATTGCCGACCAGCCGACCTTGCCAGACCTCCCCTGCCTGTAATATATTTTTGTGCACAAATACGATTACTGTAAAAAGCCTTCTCATATCATCCACTAATTTATGGCTTTTTAACGATTTTCCTCATAGATTTCATTTTTGTTGTATGTTTGTATGTATGAAAGACTTCAGAAATGTCACAGAGGATAAATCATCGTCATTGCGCTTAATAATCCCTCGAATTACTTACTACATTATCCACTGTATCCACCACTGATTAGATTGTGTGATCTGTTTTTAGATTCTAATACCGTGAATGGATACCCACAGTTTTCTTCTTTCACTAAAATCGTTTAGGTAATTGTAATTAAATTTAATTTAGGTAATTTAACTGTAATTTAGGTAAATTTATTGGCAACAGGTGAGAGAAACGACATCTGATGCTACTATCGCCATGAGGGAAGATTGATGACGGATGGGCGAAGGATGAGAAATCCAGCGGGATTAGGGTTTCTGTTATGAGAGACGCCAAGAGGACCGTAGCTTAGCGTCCCATCAAACGGTCGGAATGCTGCACTTCAAGTGCCCTTCATGCAGGATCGAAACAGAGATCGGACAACCTCTGTAAAACCTTTGCCATCGCCGGGAGTTGAATTCAGACCTACAGGGTACGAATTCAACACTCTAACCTCCGTACCAATCCCATCCCCTTCGAAATGATCTAATTATCGAATACAGTTCGGTTTTGAACTCCACCCGTCCTTGGCCAACGCGGCCTGAATTTCCGAAAGCGATCTATCTCATATTGAGTTTGTCTGGTCACACGATTGGAGCCGTTTTGTCATTCAAATTCCAACCCATAAATTAGACGATGAAAATGCTTTATTTTCCGAGTAACTTTGGACGATGCGCCCCACGATAGGCACTCTGAAATTACTGACTTTTGAAAAGAAGGCGATCACCTTGGAATTATACGGCCCGTGGAACCGAAGGCCCGGATGTCATAATTAAAGAGCATAGGTCATAAAATGGTCTCCAATAATAAAGGCTCTCGAAGCGTCTAATAAAATTGGCGGCCGCGGATCAAAGCGATTTTATAACCTGCATCGATTTAAATCGATAAAGAGGAATCGTTCTTCTCGAATTTTTCTGAAGCATTGCTCCTCGGGGTTTCCCTGGCGGGATTTCGATATTGTTCTATTGAGATGTTTCCTTTAGTGGTGGCATTGGCGCTCTTCTGGTCGAGCGGAATTTCTGACAATATATATACGGACCAAAAGTTCCGATCGATGAGAGTTTGAAATTCTTTTATTTCTTCGTCGCAGCTCGCATTTATGCGTTGTTGTCAATAGAGGTTAAAATCCTGGACACCGCGGCATTCGTTCGCGAAGAATATGGGCCATTAATGGATATCTTTTTACATTTCCTTTGGTCAGGAGTGTATAGTTTATCAGCTATTCTACAAATCGAACGCTCCTACCCGCAGAGCAGTATCTAAAGAAATCATTTCATACGGGCATATGTTAAATTTCTAGTCCAGAAAATTGTAAGTGTTAAATTTGAACCATAAAATCGTATGTTAGCTTACCAGTCAGTAATGGACGAAATTTCAGATACGAATATATGGCTCAAATTTTGCAAATACGATTTTCTGGACTAGAAATTCAAGATACGCCTGTATGGAATTATTTTATTGAGATGCTGCTTTATTACGGCTATGAGCAGTCGAAATTCAGTCTTCAATATCTTTTTTAGTCTATCTCAGTCTATACAGGCATGGCACGTAATCGGGACCACACCAAATAATACCATCCCATCTCTAAAGATAACTGCCACATGGAGACCACCACGAACATATTAACGATTTATAAAAAAACTTTTTACAACTTCTAACATCTCCCTTTTTCTATTTAACACCAAACAAATACAAAACAAAAAAAACTAATGTGAAATTGACTTTAAATGCCTCAAATTTATTTTAAAATAGCTCCATGATCTAGAAAAAAAACTATTTTGTACCACTTCTAACAATGACAATATCTCAGTTGATGCGGAAAGAGGAGTGGTAGAAATACTGGGTATAAAATAGTGACTTTATTTTGTCGCTCTTTTTCACGCATTCTTCGGAAACAGCTTTTACTTATCTTTAAATTTAGAAGACAATTTGGAAGATTTTACATGGCGGGACTAGAGTTATTTCTAAGATAAATTACTATTTCAAGTTCATTATTTGACATATTTTGCTTTGAGGATTTTTAGAGACGTCAGCCAGGTGTTTCTTTGATTATTTTGATCTCAAATCACCTCACGTGAATGGGAGTCATTTTAAGTGATGCATGCAAAATTATTTGTCAAAGTTTTGCTCCTGCAACTGCCTGATGATCGAAACTTTCGAAATAGAGAAGAAAATTGACTAAATCACCAAAGAGTTGGAAAACACCTTGGCTGGCTGAATGCTAAGCACGCGGAGAGATGATTGGTAGGTGCGTGAGCTAGACCCATTAAAAACTGACGTTTGGCCTCGCTAATAGTATGTTATATGAAAAAGTATTTTCTAATTATGAGTTAATTTAAGGGACGATATAAAGTTTTTTTAAAAACACTTATGCTCCTAATATTGAAATTACTCGTACCATGACGGTATAATCTTGAAAGCTCACACGAAATGGTAATAAAAATGACCTAATTCTCATCAATTGCTCGAGTTTTTATAATAGGCTAACTGTGAAACATACAAATTATATAAAAATAAATAAAATCAATTTTATTGAATTTATAAACTGTTGAAAGCATTATTTTTGAAAAAATCTCCAACAGGAAAGTTTTCGCATTATATTCTCATCAATTTTGGACTTTTGAAATACTTTCCAATTTTGCCGAAGATTCGATTTAATTTATGTATACTTTCCTCTTTATTTGAATTCATTGGAAACATGACGGTGGAAGCAGGATTTGCGATAATTGTGGATTGACTGTTAATTTCATGCCTAAATGTTGTTTGTTTATGATTGTTGTGACGAGTTTGACCAGGCGTATGGAATTTTATGCTATGTGGGGTTGTAAATTTCAGGTTGTTGAGTGCTGGTTGCTAACGGCTTCCGGGTGCAACACGCAGCTGCACCCGGAAGCCGTTAGCAACGATGCCTCACGCTGCGAAAACATACGTTCAAAGCTATTGAGTGCTAGAATAGAAAATTATCAACTTTTTTAATGAAAAGGTACAAGCGCTATACTTGTCCCTTCATTTAATATTCATGCTCTAATTTCCCAAATGATACGTTTAAGAGACTGAGTTGTTTGAATTTTTCGGTATAGTTATGTACTCCAAAGTGGAGTTTTTTGTTGGTTGCGAGTTTTAGAGTGTATAGTTAAACCAAATTGAGTTCAACAGATGCAGGTTTTATATCGTGGAAGTTCGGCATATTTAAATGAAAGTGCTACCATCTTTTATTTAAAGCAAATCAAATTGTTATTCCTATCGTATTTTAAGATGTAAATAGAATAAAGATATCGTTGAGACAAGTTTCTTTGCGAACGCAAATCCGAGTCAGAATTAGTAATCGTATAAGTGGATTTAGCGTCATGGTTATTACTATACCAGATGACTATCTTTCATCAATAGAATTTTGCAGTATTTTTAAGTTGACGGATAGATCGACACAGTGGCGGATATATGGGGGTGAGGCTGAGAGGGCTACAATTTACGCTACATATAATGGTAATTTTATTCGGACCCCCACAACTGCTGGGGTACAAGGTTACCCCCCTACTTACCCCACTCCCTTGTCCCTATCCTGGATCCGCCGCTGGATCGACAGATATTGAGTTCGGGTCTTCGGGCCACAATTTTGTGTCAACATCTGTTGTTCGCAGTGCCATAATTCTTCCATTTATTACATTTGGACTCCGTTATATTTCCGTAATTTCCAATCGTTGCTTCATGCGAGTTAAAATTTGTGAAATAGTTTGTGTGGAATTCCTTTTTAATGTTTCCGAATCGCTTGAAAAGAGTTTATCACAACATTATTCTTACGTATACTAGAGAAATGGATGCCAGCTATTGTAAAATAAGCAGACAAAAGACTCAGAAGTGGATTTTTATAGATATTGCTTCCGAAATAGGTGGAGATATATACTTATTAGTACGTGTTATATGGAATAGTAGATAAATTTATCTTTTGGTTGCTATTATGACTGCAAAAAATGTGAATGAATGAATGACGCCTGTGAAATTAATTGTTTCCTGTCACAATTTAATCATTTTTCAATAAAAATAGTGTTTATTGATCGAAAAGAGTACGAATATTGCTCTACTTATTTGATACTCGAGCTCAGATCGAAGGTTAGTATGTAAAGTATTCCGCGAGCCCCAATGGAACTTGATCTATATTGAGTACTATTCAGCTGGTGGAAATCCCAGGTGCATTGTATTTATTTAATATTCTTGAAGGACCATAACTTTTTATTTAAAACCCCTTCGCATCCAGCCGTGACTTATCGCGCCGAGGCGAGAAGAATATCCATTCATTATTATCGGAGCAGCTCTTCAGATACGATTATATTTCAAACAAGTCGGGTGTTATGAATATTTCGCTTATATTTGGTTGCTTATCGGTCGTTGCCATCCGTTCAATGATGTGGAGGTCTTGTTAGGAGTATAGTGAAGAGGACTTGGTCTATAAAATTTAAAGTTCTGCAAACAAGTTATTATTTCCCTATGGGAAAGGTACTTACGTGTGAAAGACCTGTGATGAGTACATTTGGGCATGCCAATGTATTAATAAACTGTTTTTTTCTGTTAAATTAATGTGAAGAAATACATTCAATCGCCGTTCAAAATGGTCGAGAAAAATCAGGAAGGCATTGGAAAAATTGCGAAGGACAATCCTGGAGTAAGTAGTTGAACTTTCAAGTTGGCTTAACTGATGTGTGGGTGTGCCTCTTCTTCTACTGCTTACTTCTACTACTCCTGTGGCCATTCGAAACCTAAAAGGTCTTTGGCCTCAACAATTAGGCGCATCCACATTCTACTGTCGCCTGCCACATCCAGCTGGGCTCCCGTCTTTCTCACATCCTTCTCAACTTCATCGCCCCAGCGCATTTTTGGTTTTCCTACCGGTCTTTTGCCTTCGAGTTTGCCTTCCAGAACTTGTCGCAGCATTGTGTCCTCACTTCTTCTAAGGGAGTGGCCCAGCCGTATTATTCTCTTGCTTTTAATCATTCCCACGATATCTGCTAAACAGAGAGTTTTAATAATGTAAAAACTCTTCTCGGGATACCGCGCGGGTAAGATTATATGAGAGCGCCGATGCTGAGCTTCAACGGTCACTTCAATTTTTCTGTCAGTAGCCGTGAGAATGGGTAGCGAGTCGGTACCCGAAACGTCGCACAGTGGGCTGAAATAGAAAAAAGCTGGACAAAACCTCGAAAATGGTTTTTTTTTAGTATGGAAGTTGAAACTTTGCACAGTTGTTGCCAATACATTAGTGCATTTTTTGACGCAAAATATTTTTCATAGGCTAATTTTTTATATAAAATACGCGCCAAATTTGTTCAACTTTGAGGCTATGTATTTTATATAAAAATTAGCCTATGAAAAACATTTTGCGTCAAAAAATGCACTAATGTGTTGGCAACAGCTGTGCAAAGTTTCAACTTCCATATTCAAAAAAACCATTTTCGAGGTTTTGTCCAGCTTTTTTCGATTTCAGCCCACTGTGCGTCGGCGCTCTCATATAATCTTACCCGCGCGGTATCCCGAGAAGAGTTTTTACATGCTGTTCGCCGGGAAAGTGTTAATTTTTAATAATGTTTGTAAATTATGAAAAGAAGAGTTTACGCTAAATTTAGAAAATTGACGTTACATATATTTATGTGTTTTTTTAGTTTGTTTGTCAGTTACCTTGTTACAATATTACCTTTAATTTTTTGTATTTAAATCAATATTGTTTGATTAGATTGTAATATATTAATTATTTTACCGTTTATCTTTTCACATAATTAGCCTTGAAAATGGAAAATAAATATCCAAAACGTTGGCTCACATGTTTTCTATAAAAGATCTAACACTCAAAGAGCTCGTATTTAAATTTAAAAAGAATGATACACTTTCTTTGAGTTCATTGATTTGAATCCACACCCTCGTCTAGACAAAGTACGTGCTACTTTACTTGAACATTTTTACTTTAGTCAGTACCTTGTAATTGTTCTTATGTCTTATTCCTTGCATTCCATTCCATACTCTTATGATTACCCACTTGAACAAATCGCGTCAGAGCGAAAACGGCTACGTGTATTTAATTAATCGGAAACAGAAAAAAAACTTGAAACAGTTAGTTCAGAGCTCTATGCTGGGAAAATATCTCGTACCAACAGATAGAATCAAGATTACAACATTAATTTCAGGCAAGTGCTATGTGCGCGACGCCAGCGTTCATCATGAAGGTAATTAGTGACGCATTTTATCTGGTATTATTGCTTGCAGTTCCTACATTATGGTTCCTCGGTGGATTAACCGTGCCTGCGGTCACTTCGCTTCACTAAATTTGTTCAGGGATAATGCTCGAAAATAGTATTGAAAACAACGGATCGGAACAAGGTGGAAATATTCGGCCACTCACCCCTTGGCAAAGTTTCAAATTCTCCTCCTCAGAGTTTTGCAGCCCCAGCTTAGACCACGGCGTTCCTGCGATTGCACCAGGATTTACGATACCGGATGCCGCTAATTGGGACCATGTCATTTGCACTCCTTGTTTTCTCCGAAAAATCGACCGGGGGGGTTAAGGTCGGTCGAACTGTAGTTTTCGCCAGAGATTTCCCGGACTCCTCCGAGGAAATCCCTTTTGCCATGTCCTGCGAGTTAAAACCTCTGGGCCGAATCCTATCTCTCCAATTCATGTAAAAAAATAAGGGAATAAATTCCTCCGGAAGGTTAAACCTTAAAAAAAATAATATAAAGGGAGCGGAACTGCTTCCGTGCAGTAGTAGTAAGTTAGCAACTATTTTTAGGGGCCTGGATATTTTTTTGTTTATGCTTCGCTGATTCATCAGGCCGTTAACAGAAGCTGCCAATGGTCCAGGAGCTCTGGAGGAAGAGTGCGTATTTGCGGTGGAAATATGGTGCAAAAAAATAAATGATTTTGAGTGCAGGATTTGTATCGTATCTCTGGGTGATCTAAGGGGAGAAGTTTTTTTTTTTTATACCCCATCCCACTGCGCCGTTAAATCTTCACATTCCCTCACCCCCCCTTCCTTTTCCCTCCCGTTCCCTTTAGCTTAACTCGTACCTCATCCCACCCTAGCAACTTCTCTTCGACAGCCGTAATTTCCCCCAACTATAAATCCCGGCGGAGGGAAGGGAAGCCAAGTCGAGAAGGAGAAAGAGAGATTTTCCTCAAATGCACTTGCCGCCGCCCACATCCCCCGTCAGCTGCTCTTCCTTTACTCAGCCCGTTTTCGTTTTATTTCCTTGGTGGGGAAAGAACAAATCGAGGAAAAAGAGGCATTCGAGTATAAAAAAGCACTTCCACGGCGTATTTTCGCGCCCTGCTCGACTTCAGCCAAAGTCTCCGTGATGCAGAGGCCGGAATATCCGCATTTCGATTGTCATCTGTTTGAAATTAGTAGGAATTTTTGTGTTCTTATTTATTCATTGATTTTATATTAATCCCGGCAACATAGTTACAGGAAATGTGTATGTCCTTTTGGGAATTATATAGACATTTTTATTTTATTTGGTCATCCGGGCTGCTCAAATTTGGATGGAAACATAACATTCTTCATAATTACTGACACAATTATCGAGTTATCGTTACTCATGGCTCGTGAAATGTTATTAGAAAACGCGTCTATCGGATTACTTTAATGATTTTAGTAGCGATACCCTAGTGACCCATCTTTAATAATGCAAGTGCTAACTCTAATGCATTGATTTTTTTGAAATGAAAAAGAAGTAGCCCATTAAATAATTCGTGCGAAAACATATAACTGTCTTATTTTCTCGACATCTGCCATATAACTACCTACTAAAGGAGAAACTTTTCTTATTTTATTCGGGCTATAATTGCATAAAATGCCGTCTTGAATGACACCAATGCGTTTC
This sequence comes from Ischnura elegans, assembly GCF_921293095.1. Classification (NCBI taxonomy): domain Eukaryota; kingdom Metazoa; phylum Arthropoda; class Insecta; order Odonata; family Coenagrionidae; genus Ischnura; species Ischnura elegans. Next base: position 13,989,471 of record NC_060256.1, read on the forward strand.
TCAGGGAATGATTATTTTGTATGAAATTTAATGGTCGCAAAAATGAAGCGGCAAGAATTAAAGTTAAAATATATTGTATTACTCCATAATTCTCGAAGGCCATGGAAATAAAGGTGAGGAACGTAGTTTTAATAAAAGAAAAAAAATTCGGTTCAAACCGCGTGATCAGGAATAAATGATAGTGTGTGATTCAGGCTTCGTCATAATTATAGGTCAGACGGGAGCGATTAGTTGAGGGAGATGCGTTGTCGAACGGATAAATAGAGGAATGTTTTTCACCCAAATAGTAAAGGATTTGAATAAATGATAAATGGAACTCGTAAGTAGTGAGCCGGGAGGGGATGTTGAAAACATCGTTAAGGAACTGCCACAATAATGGCATCTAGCGGTAATAGGTCGTTCTCTAAGTGTTTAGCTTCCTTGAGGGAAGAGACAACTTTAGGACATTTTTGCACCGAAACAATGTGCTCATAATCCTGTAAACATTTAAAATGGGTAATATAGTAATAATATTTTTAAAGGTAAAACAATAAGACAGTTTTTATTTTTTTAATATCTTACTAAATAATTCAATTCTAGTATCTTTTGTACTTCATGCCAAAGTTATTCGCTCATCTCTTATGCCTTAGAGTAATTCGCATGTTGCTCAAGACAGGGTCGTATTCTGGCCTGTAAATCTCGGAGGCTATGATCGACCACTTTTAGTTCGAATGCCCGCCGATAGATGGGTCGGGTGAGGGAATTGGAATGTAGGTTTAGGCCTTCCCGGCTTCGTGGCCACTTACTCGAATTTTACCATAGAATTTTTCAAGTTTTATGACGATTTTCCGGGAAATTTTATCACCCCAGATGTGTGAATCAAAATCTATACTTCCATTATAATTGTTTTGAACCTCGATGTAATTTTGTATCCGCGACCCTAGCATTTGTTGTAACTCTGAATTTCAGGTCGGTCAATCATGGCAAATTGTGCATAGTACAAGGTCTTAAAAGAATAGCTGGACTTTAGTTTTTTTGAAAAACATTTATTTATTTGTTTTTTCGTTTACATTAATTTTGTGGCCTTCAATGTAGTCCCCATTAGATGTCATGCACTTGCGCCAGCGCTTCTTTCAACTGGAAACACTTATCAAATTCGTTCTTTGGGATAGCCTTTATCTTTGTCAGCGATTTATTTTCGAATATCATGGGGATCGGGTTGGTTTCGGGTTGGGTGGAAATTTTCAGAGGCTGCCCGAACCTTGCTTGAATGCTGTTAGGAGGACGTTTCAAATGAAACTCTCCGTCTGTCGGATGGGACGTTGAGCCGTGGTTTCCTTGGCGCCTTTCTTTAAGAACAGGCTAATGCCGACGCCGGGTTTCTCTCCACCCTTCCTTCCATACCCTTCCCTCATGGCGCAAATGACCTCAACAGTCGGTCGCTTCCTCCAAATACCATTCCTTTGAATGTCATCTGTGTTTGTAAAACGACGGCCTTTTAAGGTTATATATGCTTTGGAAATTTGAAAAAGTCACGCTGAGCTATGCCTGGCGAAAATTGAGACTGAGGCATCGTTTCAGTATTGCTTTTGGCCAAAAATTTACGAACAAACATTGAAATGCGAGTCGAAATTCGCCGAGCTCATAAAAAAGTCTAACCTTTGCGACTGCCACGGAAAAAGTAAACAATGAACACAGCTGTAATTTCAGCATGCCTAAAGGGCATATGTACCAACATAATAAAAAATTACTATCGGGCACTCCAGTGTGAGAAATTCAAAAATTTAAATCCGGTTATTTCCTGAACACATCTCGTATTAACATGGAGATAATATGTGTCTCAATTTTATCTCGTGTGAATCTTAGCGTTTCTTGGAAAGCAAGTACTGTAAAGCAATTGTTGCGCTCTTTTAAAATATCTCATGGGCCAAAAGTCCCACGATAATAAAATAATTGAATTGAATCGCTGCTACAATATTAATTTTCCCTGAATATCTCGTAAGATGTTGAGATGTAGCCATTATTCTGTTGTGGTGTTATTAGAAACCGAGTCTCCTTTTAGTTTGAAAGAGTTCTTTTATCTTGCAATTCCAGTAAAGCAGAGAATTTACGAAAATTGAAATACTATCCCTGCGATTAAAATGGAGTAATGTTAAAATGTTTTAAATTTAATTAATATAGCTTTCCTTTGTAATTTCGTAGTATATTTTTTACATCATTATATAACGATTTTGAAGTACCTCATTGTTTTCGGTGTTCGAACCTCAATTCAACAATTCATTAAAAAATATATATTGTGTTTGATTCTACAGTTTTTTACTTTTCCGATGCGTTTATTTATCATTATTATTATCACTTCCATGGCGTTCCTGCTTCTTCGCATAGTCTGATCGACTTCCTTGAGATTTCTTCCTGATTTTACTGGCTAAATTAAGTGAAAGTGGTGGTTTCCGGCTATAATTTATGAAATATTCTGAATATTTTGAACGGATAATTTATAGTTTTAAACACAGAATATTTTATTATTTAATCACGACCTTGGATTAGAAGGCTAACGTCATCATCACCAGACGAGGAGATGGACTAGAATGTGGCGTTAACCGCCGAAACCGTGGCCGTAAATTAATAATAAAAAAAATCCGTCGAAAAACGAAGTTTACGTTATTGATTCAAAATAAATTCAGTAGGTACTTTTTGATGAGAATGGGTAAAAGACATACTTACGATGTAATCTCTGTCGGACCGTAGATTGAAAAATAGACTAAACCTTTTAGATAAATTCAAGAGCAGTGTCTTTTCTGACGAAGTTAACCATATCTTACGGACGCCAACATACTACGGAAGATCAGATCATATAAATAAAATAAGAGAGATAGATTGTAGAACAGCCAGATTCCGAATGCCATTTTTTCCACGATCAATAAGAGATTATAACGGCAGCAATAGAGCTCGTAAATAGATTGCATGACTTGTAGTGTAGCCTACTAACCTATGTAAAAATTAATGCATGTTTCTTAATTCAATAATTATTTCTAACAGCATATAGTAGTATAGTTTGTTAGTATACGGGACGTTTTTTGGACGGTGTGGTGTGCATGTGGGAGTCCAAATGCATGCTGCATGCTGGTGATTGATCACCCCCTGCCAAACACCCTAGAGGTGGCTCGCAGGGTATATGTAGATGTAGATGTATTCTACTTTCATTCTATCTTCAATTAACAAAAAGTTTTGTTGATATTCGGGAAGAATCGTGAGTAATCCGATGTTGCCCAAGTAAATGCCACTTTACTCTCAGTCTTCTGATTTGTATCCACTTAAAGTGGGCCTCGGTTACTTTACGGTCTTCCCACTAGTCGCCACCTAGAGATGAGTGCCTGCTATAAATAATCTTTTACAAGTCCATAGCCAGCTGAACCTCGAAGACAAAGTGCACATTCAAGTCCTTTTAATTTTATTCCGAGTTCGTTAAGCGCTCGCGTCGGTTGGATTTGATGAAGGCGACAACACGGCTTGCGTTGGCTTTATTACCCTTTGTGGTGGTCATCCCTGCTGCCTGGCGCCCTTTTTATGGAGCCTAGGATACAAGAGAGAGAGCCATAAAATGCGGGGGTCAAAGATGCGGGGGCAAATTAACGCTATCCCCTCTAGACCTCGTTCCCGGACCAGGTACCTACTTGCGGGCTAGCTGCGAGTGATTTTATCCTCCGCCTACGAGGCTAAGCGAAGACGAATTCGTATGGCGATCACTTGGGACTCATTGGGATGACAAGACCATCGTGGTATTTTTCACGTCTTTATTGTGTTACCCAGATGTTAAGCGAATTAGGTTGGGAGCCGTTGGAGACTCGGAGGCTGCGCGCTAGGCTTAGATTGCTTGAACAATTGAGAATGGATATCTTTTAGAGCGACACAGTGAACATAATATTAGAGCCACACTATATTTCCAGGTCCGATAGAAGCGATAAATTACGAGAGATGTTTTGCCGAACGGATAGATATGGGAATTCGTTTTTCCCCCGAACCATAAAGGACTTTAATAAACGCTAGTCCCAACCTCGTTAGAGCACTTCTTTTTTTATTGATGTAAACGGCTGGTGTCCTAACACCCCCTGCCACACGCCTTTAAGGCGGCTCGCGGGGTATTATGTAGATGTAGATATTGTGTTGTACCTACTGCACTCATCCTCGGTGCATCCAGCAGGGCGAATGCCATAAAACACAAGCTTTTCTCTGTTTCCATCTCTTGATCCTTGTTGGCCCCAAGATGTTTGCGTTACGCTCCTCTGCCTGCCGTTTTTCAAAGCAAACTTTTCGTTTGTGTTTTGTTTGCCTCTTGTTGGTGGTGACCAGGGAGTGCAGATTGTTGCCGACGGTCACGTGCCTTTTTCGAGTCAACTTGTGCATTTAAAATTTGCATTTACAACTTACGGTCTACTAATTTTCTTTGAGGTTTATTTTTACTTAGTTTTTGCCTACTTTTATTTGCGCAAAAACAATCAATTTACTATTAATGGAATAAAATCAGCAATCGAAAATGTTTTGATAAAAAGTGAATGAGATTTTTACGTTCATTACTCGTGATAGATACGCTGTAAGGAGTTAACGGCGAAAGGAAATGAAAAGTCTAATATCAAATATATTTTCACGTCATCACCTCTTTGTGAAGGTTGTCTTTTAATAGAGAGTAAAGGCATTCACGAAATCTTGAATGACAGTATATTAAAAAACTGTGCCATGTATTCGTTGGGTTCTGATGATATTAAAATCAAATTGATTTTCGCTATCTTTTAATGGAAGGATTATTTTACACCCACACATTAACGTATAATTTTAAAATTAAGTCACCATTTATTTAGTTTTTTAACATGGCAGTAAATTCCGTATTACGGTTTAAAACCTCTTATTTTGGGAATTTTTAAAATTTCATATTGAATCAAAGTGGAGCTGATAGGATATTCATGTTTGTATGCTATATTTAGCTCTTCTAGCTCCACCAAGGATTAGAACAATGCATGTTTGATAAATGATAAGCTCGAATGCCGATTCCAAATTTTTAAACATTTCTAGGAGTTTTAAAATTATCTTTAATGCAATTACTTATATCTTTTAGCGAGTTGCGAAACTCAATGACGTAGGTTGCTATTAGTACCTACTTTATTTTGGCTCCTATATCGTAATTTTCGTAGAAGTCGTAGAGAATAAAAAAATCTGATCGTAAAAGATATTCAACGCAGGTGAAATGCTTGGATAGACATAGCAGAGAAAACCCTATCCCCAGGACGCGAGAGGCACAGGGACAGGTTTACGCTGTTTTTGAGGGGAATAGCCTGACGTAAAGAAAAGGAGCATAGAATTCGAAGTGGGTCTACCAGACTCCTAGTCAAATTGCGAGCTATGTATGGAGACCCAGTGGTCCATCAAGGATGGTAATTCAAGGATTAAAGGAAGCAGCAGCTAAAGCAGAATCACATGGAAGCATTGAAACCTAAAAGGGAGCTGTACCTGGTCTAATATCTTGTAATTATAACATATTCACTCACTCAATGATTTAACCCGAAGGTTGGTGTGGTTAGGTGAGAGTAGAGGTCGCCCCGGGTTAGACAACAGGCGTGTAAACTTCACACATTCAGGGTTTGAGCGATTGTTCCTTTTCGTGGGCCACCTCACCCTTCGAGGATTTTCGTTTTAGTCCGAAGACTTCCCCTGGGATTTGAAGCCATATCCCTCAATGCCAAGTGGTCTGCCCACTGGGCTACCACGCTCCCATGTAGCATATTACCAGATTTAAATTTACTGGAAAATTTCCAAAAATACTTTAATTTTACGATCGATTTCAATACATTTTGTATTATCTTCAAATATTACGTGAAAATGGTCGTGAAATTAAAGTGTTTGTGGTAAACTGCCAGTGACTCCTCATTTATTAAAGCGCAAATGGGATGTTTTGCCTGTAAGTTGGGTGACAGTTATTTCAACGTCATTCGAGTCTGACAGGTATCTAATCTATCAGCTTTACAAAGATTTACCGTCAGGGTACTCTTTAGCCCATACCCTAAACAGAGATTTAATATTTTAAACCAGTTTTTTTCGTCAAAATGTTGTCTTAAAGTGAATACTGTTACCATCGGGTGGCGGCACTAACCGGAGATTCCTACAGTTTTCAAGGCTCCAAAGTATGGAAGAGTGATGTGATGGGTAAAATTTCTTCTTGGGGTAGCATTGACCCATCAGTAAAGACAAGCATCATAACCATGAGATATCATGCGTGGGACAAAGTAACTCCAGGTTGGGGCATCACTGGACCAACTTAAAAAAACACAGGGGGATTTCTATGTAATTGCTGCATCTGAAATTTATGTAACACATGAGATAAATCCAAAAAGTAACTCGGAAAATATTTAAAATGGCAAAGGTTAACAGTAATTGATTTTAATATAATTTGACGTACGCATCCTCATGGGTCAAATTATGTTTATTTTCGAAAATGATTTATTAAAAAAAATAATTTTCAATTTTGTATGCGTAGTCGATGGAGATTGTTCCCCTCGTTACAGGTTGCGTAATCTTTTTGCTTCACAATGTAAAAACTTACACCCAATCTCATTTATAAATTATTCCTTGTATAGCCTGCCAAAAAACGCCCTATTTCCGAACATATCTCCTTCCACGACAAAAAAGGAAGGGCCGGCTCCAGGAGCCATTATTGAATATTTTCCTCGAATTTAACGAGAAATCTGGAGATTCGTTAATGTTTTATCTTCAAGTTCCGGCGTTTCGGGAATGCTGCATGTTTGAACGACCGTCTGTATTTCGGTCTCAGGCGCCACGGAGACATTAAGGCGGGGATGGAGTAAAAAAATAAATAAATGAAAGAGAGGAAGGGGGGAATACGACTGCAGGAAGGAGTGGAAATAATATACCTATCGCTCCTTTTGTTTTTACGCAGCTTGACTCAATGGCTTTCCCTTTATAGTCCGCCATTTTTCCTTCACTAGACTCCCGGAAAAAGGATAACCTCGGAGATATACAGGTCAGGCCACTACCTCCCCCAATTTTATTTCGTCGGCCTACTTGAAGCGCGGTAAAAGAGATTCCTATTGTATTCTTATGGTAGGATTCAATAAAGTTGAACTTTATATCTTGTCTCTCGCCTCATTTTTGTGAAAATTCTATGTCATTCAAAATTATGTGACTCAATAGAAAGAATTAGTATTATTTGAGGCGAAATTTATGTTACTACACTAGGGATGCCCAGAAAGTAAGAGTACTGAATGTTTCATTTTATTCAAAAGAGATTTATTTAAAAAATTACATGGTATTGAAGGTGTACAGGGTATTGTAGGAGGAATCTGTAATACTTCATGTGGGGGTAGGAAAGGCATTTTTAAGATTTTTTTGTCCATAAACACGGGGTCGCAACTCCTTTGTTACTGAGCTATGTCAACGCAAACATTTTTTTTGGATGCATTTTTGAGTTAGGTAAAAAAAAAGATTTTTCTTGGGTATTCATCCTTCTCGACATTTTATCAAATACTCTGGATTTTTGAGGACAAGAATTAATGTAGATTGGACGAAAATGTGGGAATATAAATTCTTTCAGCAGTTACTTTCTAGATGGATGAGATTTCTCGATCGTATCGTTGATACACGCTCAAAGCTCTCGGTTAATTAAGCTCAAAGATAAATTGTTTCGTAGCTCAGTTTGTATAGGACAAATGATGCTAAAAATGTTCTCCCCTACCTCATGAAGTATTGCATATTCCTCCTGAAAAACGTCGGCGCGGTCGCCTTCACGTGCCATGCAGGTTTTAAGATATGGCACAAGTGTTTTGATTCCCTCTTAGAAATCTCCCGCCATATCCTTCGTCCCTTCTTTCACCTCATCATCGTAATTTTTTTCCAACCATGTGAGTCTTCAGGAATGTTAAAAGATGAAAATGTGAAGGAGCCAAGTCGGGGGAGTATGCAGGGTGGTTTTTTAAATATCGCAACCAATCCAATTAAATAATTCCTTCCACGACAATGAACGTCATGACAGCGCGCACTTGGCGGGATTTCTGATCGACGTATTTCACAGAAGCGGACACTACGACATGAATTTCGGTTCTGACGAAGGCGATTGGTGCCCGCTGTGTTCAGAGACTACCCCCACTATCACTCAGTAGTGCCAAATATTGAAAAAACAATCAAGCAGCGGGAGAGGTCAACAGTACTCTTACTTTCTGGACATGCCTCGTAACTAGAAAACAATAAAAGTTCCGTCGCCTTCTACAATAGTCTCATTGCAGATTTTGAGAAGTTTAGAGTGTTATACATATTCGTACGATTTTTTAATGGGGTATTCCTCTTTCATTAAAATGCATTATTGTATCTCAGGAAATAGATAACAAGACAAAAGGAATATGAAAAACATAACGATCAACATGTTTATTTGAACGACGAGCAATTATACTATATGGAATAGTATAAAACGCTCATTAGCGGAAGAATTACTTGATAATTATGATAATTATTATGCAGTACTACGGTGCTATTCAAATATTAGCGACCCAAATATGGTTATTTGATAGAAAATTTCATAGTAGCCTCCTAAGGACATTTGTGAAATCAGGTCTTTCAATAGGATGGTTTCCTATTATTTTTGTTACTGCCTATATCGAAAGATTATTACTCCTGGAGTATATATTTCACGCTTTTAGATTTTTAAATGACGATGTCTATTTTTCGCGATTAAATGAAAAGTGAAAATTTTCAGGCGCGCGAAAACGAGACGGCTAAATATGAATGCTGGGAAAACACCGTGTGACGTCATTATGGTTCCCGCTACCGCCGTGTGAGGTGACCTTGGGGCGAGGATTTGTGCGCCGCTGCGATGCTGGCTGCTAGTAGGTAGCAGAGTACCATGCTAGCTGGTAGCGCTTGTCTTAAATAAGGATTATTAATACCATATCAAACGAGGAAAACTTTCCGACCTTAGCCAGTTTTAATAGGTGATTATTAAGACATGTTTCCCTGAGCTCTGTGCGTCATGAATGCATTGGTAATCTCAGACGATGTAAAACTCCTATCCTCTCGTGTAGAAACTAGGTCCCTGTGACGTCACGTGGAGTGGCATCGTATGGGCGCCAATCTGGCCATTTTCAAATGAGGATAAAATTGACCATTGCCATTCGTCTAAACCGCTATTTCTAAAACCAAATAATTTGTATATTATGAATACACTAATGGTGGGTAAGAAATCGCAATCAATGCCTTTCGTTTTCTTTGTTCCAGCCTCTGCATCTCGGAGGTTCCGGAGTAGTCACAGTGATTAATTCATTGCTCCATAGATGGTAGCCCTAAAAAAGTAGTCCCAGAGCCCTCTAGATCTCACTCTCAACATACCGTTCTGTCACCAAATCGAGTCGTCGCAAACGCTTCCTTGATGGATCCTCCACTATTTCTAACTCAGTTTCGCAATCCGCCATTTTTAAGGCTGTTTTACACGGCGCACGGAATTGCGCAGATTAAAGCTGCATTAATTTCGAAAATGGCGCGGAATTGCGCGAATGCATGAACAAAATTAGAACAAGGGCTATTTTGCCGTCTCGCATCCACGCATTCTCGCATGTGTTCCAGCAATTCACCGCTTTACACGACACAATTTTGATTGCGCCTTCGCACGTACGTCAGGTTGCGCAATTCCGTGTACCGTGTAAAACGGCCTTTAGGCTTAACGCGTCTTATGTGGAAATTGGCCTATATGTTTTCTTAAAGGTTTATTGAACGTATGAAGATCGTAGGCCATTCAAGAAGAGTTGTGTCCAATTCAACAGATTTTTTCAGGAGCCTGTAAAAACCAAACTACAAGCATTTGAAGGGTGGCAACTACTGGATCGTCGGAAATAAAGTGAAAACCCTGAAACTGGTGTGTGGAGTTACTAAAAATGTTTATTGCTGAATAATAGTCCATTCATCATCATTTTAAATTGTAAAATCGAAAATGGACCTACCTCCTTAGCGGCGGGATAAAGTTCTCGCCTGCTAATCCAAAGGTCGCATGTTTGAATCCCCCTGGATAAGTTACCTCTCTCCTATGCATTGGTTGATAACATCTTCTCGGGTTTTGCACAACATTAGGCTGTTTACGGCCAGCGTTTCTCATCGAAACATTTGCCTTTAGCAGTCCAACCCAGTGCCAAACCCGGGAAGATTTTATCACTAGTATTCGCCGTGAAAACCTACGATCTTTCATCAAGGCATGGTTGTTCTTTCTTGCAGTGGCGGTGCATGGTTTTGGGCGATAAAACCCCCCACAGAGCTCAGAGAAATTTTTAAGTTTAATCCATTTTACTTTTTTGGATAAGTATTACTTATAGAGTAGTGTTAGGATTAATCGAATATCCCCCAGGAAGCCGTAAAACTCGCCATTTTGAACCATCATTCTTAAAAGTTTTCTGGAGGAGCCCCCGCAACTCCTGCTTACCCTGGTGAGTATACAATACCCCCACACCCGTAAGTATAAGTTGCGCCTAAACCCCCCCCTAACCTTAATTCCTGGCTGCGCCCCTGCTTTCTTCTGCAGTTGTTAATCGTTGGGATCCTGGATGTAAAGGACATCTTGGTCTGTTTTAGAGGTGTGTAGCAACATTAAAATATCTAAACAAACTCCACGCTTTTTCTAACTTATGATTCAACGCAGTCCGCCATTAGTGATGTTCCTAGCAATGGAGGTCTGAGACGACTCTTGGAGGTTATTGTGAAGCAGTATTGATAACTATGGGAAGTCCTTCCTTCGAATTCTCCATGTCTCTCCTTTTTACTCTCGACCATTCAATCCACTTGGCTCGCATACATACAGGACCTCTTTGCCATATGAAACACAATAAATTTTATTGATGCTCCCCCGCAAAATTGTTTGCACCAAGGAAGGTCTCTTGCGAGTTGAAGCTACGAGGGGATCCAATATTTCTCCATCACTCCCTTTTCTATCCTTTTCGTAATATTTCCTTTCATAAGCATGGACATGGCAGTAAATGAGCCATCGCATAAAAATTTTAAGGAGCCTGGCAGTATTTTTCCTCGGCGGTGGTAGTAAATCGTTGGTTTTGCTCGTTTCACGTTGCTTTGGCTTCAAGAGTATTTCGGATTACATATTTTGATCTCGATATTTGGCTCTAGTTAGTGTGTATGTGAGAGTATACTATTTGTGTGGACACATGCTTCAGTATATCGCACCTTTATACTAGATTGATGCAAACTGAGGCAGTTGTTGATCACTTTTCTTTCTGTTCGTATTTTTGTATCCGCACGACTGTTATTCTGTTATCAATAATTTTGAATGAAATTATATTTACAGCATGACCTTACTCATCGGGAAATTCGAGGGAGGGGCAAGGAGAAAATGCCACTTAATCTTGAAACAGAAAAAACAATGCTAGGGGATTTTTCGATGACAATTTGATATGATGGCTTATGTTATTACTTGACGTACCCTCCCTATATGTACTCTCTTATAGCTGTTCCTTAACCTTACCAGCCGGAGAAAATGATGCCTACAATGCTACTGAAGGATCGTCTTCGCAGCAATTTCTTTCTGTAGATATTAACATATTTCCCTTGAGATCTGAAGCAGAAAAAGCCATTTTTATAACCTTGTATGACATGTGGCGCGAAGTGGTTTAAGTTATTAATGTTAGTCGAATGAGACATTGTAACATTGCCACTGAATTTATTTTCGCACTACGCCTTTCATTGTTAAAACAAAATTGACGAGGCTATTGCAGATATTGTTGTGACAAAAAAACGCGTCTTGCGAAAATATATTCAGTTGAAGCTCTTTAACGCCTTATTTAACTTTTTTTTTACGTTTGTAGGCTAGTAGGCGATGCCGGTTTCGGACAGAACCCGAAAAAAATTCAGCGGCTACTGCATAACTGCGTCAAAAACTTATATCAAAGTTATATTTTTATCGCATGGAAACAAGCATTGTGAATACAGAGAGAGGTAGCCCTAGTCCGTCGCGTATAAGTTTGATTCATATTGCTACATTATGCGAATTTCAATTGGTTTCCAAAAATGTCCGTAGCTCAGCGATGGCTGCAATGCGATTTATTTATTCTCATTATGTGCAATGTAGTATTTTCTGTCACGAGCAATAACGTTGAGAAGCTATGAATTTGATCGCATAATTATGCATGCATTTTCCAGTACAGCCCTAATTATAGCTTATTTCTTCGCGAAATTCGGATTTCTTTATCCGTCAACGACGAGAATGGCGACTGTTGCGAACCCATTTTAATGCGCGGGGGCAGGGAATACATTTTGTGTCCATCCTCATGGCATTCCTCTCTTTTGTTACGCTCGAGAATTTTTACTTTCTTCAAGCGGTGAAACCACTCCGCACGCAATACATATTCTCGAACTTTATGCATGTAGTTTCAAGGACATCCTGCCATTATGATGAGTTGGATTTCAAAGTCAAGATTTCAAAGAAAGAAATGGAATTAATGCGTATATTTATTGATCGAGGGTTCGCATCGACAGAAATGTCGTTAATACAAAGTAATGAATTTCATTCATGACCGCACGCCGCGCCGTTAATCTGGCAGCATAGTGTGGCTGAGTTATGCCAGAGCGGAAACGAGAAACTGAAGGGAAACCATCGTGCAAGGGAAAGGAATTAAGGACTTTTCCTTTCTCGGTCGTGCTAAAAAATGTGATCTAGGTTTATGCGTCCATTCCAATCTCTATCACTTTTTCCCACTCATACTTCTTTCAAATAGTTTCTCTTATATTTTTTGAGCTCGACACCCATTTTCATTTCCATCATCTTTTACCGGATCATATGTGTAAACACGAATGTATATTTATTATGTTTTGTATGCTACCTTTCTTAATGGAACGAAATTAATTTTATCAGTTCCATCTGATCATAAGCAGCCAGTGTTTCAATCATTCAGAAACGCGGTTGAAAAAGTTCATAATTACCGTTCCTTGTTTGTAACTCAACTGAACTTTATATTTCATACTCGTTGTTATATCAATACATTTTATCTCACTAGTAGTAAAATATATTTTCCTGAATGACAAGACATTATGACGTAATCTCATGAGTGAACACGATAAGAACTTTTATCTTACCATCACGTACATGCACGTCATGTAAAGTGATGCATATTTTCGTTAAAATTCATGCTGCAGGATGTAAGGATATCTTCGTGTACATTTTCGTGATATTAAATATGTAATATATTCAATATCAAGAAAATGTGCACGAAGACAGAGATCATTAGCGTCATCGAAGGAACGGAAGGAAAGGGGTAGAAAAACTGGATTTGAGTTGCCCAGCTTTTAACACATCGCACCCATAGATTATGGCTTTGCATCTTACTCAACAGATGGCGGTGCGTTGAACGTAAACTATTCTCCATTCATTCTAAGCAGAAATAAAATTCCTCGAGTAAGTCTCATCAACCACCATCAACAAAGTCAAGTCAATCACTCTCTAGATTTGATACTGAACCAAGTTTGATAAAATTTAACTTAATTCATAATTATTTTTCTGGGATTTAAATCTTGATCCTCGGGCTGGAATATTGAAATCAACCGATCCTTAATTATTTCACCATTGTAGCGTTGAAATATACCCCATTTTAGCATTGTCTGAATTGCACTTTTCAAATACCAGCCCTCAACACGAGAATTTGATGCATGGAATACTAGTGTAAATTTAGGGCGAGTTTTATTCTTTGAGCTCATGGTAAGTCAAGGTATTACGTCATACAATTTTGGGGAAAAGGGGAGCAAAATCCTGAGAAATGAACTTAGAAACTCGATTCTTCAACATTTGAACATTTCATTCCTAGCTTCCATTTAGATGGTGCTTCCTGACTGTTTAATTCATCGAATATCGTAATTTTTCCTGCGTACACTCCTATGCGTGTACTATTTAATACAATAAATCACATTTTCAAAACTCCACGAGTATAAACTATGAATGGCAAACTTCCACGCAATTTTAATTAATTACCGACCCGGTTTCGACACGTAGTGTCATTATCAAGGTGGTCGAAATCGTGTCGGTAATTAAATAAAATTGTGCGGAAGTTTAATATTCATAGTTTATTCTCATGGAGATCAAACATTACCTCAAGATATCGCCGGACATTGTTAATTACATTTTTAGAATTATATAAAGTTGAATATTCCGTGTGATTTAACAAAATTTCTGAAAATTGAAAGTACAGCATATTCCTCATCGACCTCTTGATTTATTATCCATTAAAAATATCGAGTGTTGATCGTTAGTTTGCGAGATCACGCAAATCATTCCTTGCCGAAGTATGAAAGGGATTCGAATGGATGGAAAAACCTAGATCACATTTTCTTTTAGCATGGGTGAGCAAGGAATGGAGCTTAATTCCTTTTCCTAACCCGATGGCTTCCCTTCAATTTCTCGTTTCCGTAAGGGCACAACTCAGCGACAACATGCTGCCAGATTAGAGGCGCTACTACAGCACCTACAACTTTATTTAACAAAATCGATGCAATTTTAACAAGGGTAGTTCTCTTAGAATTAGTTGTATGGGTTCGTAATTATTGCCAACTCCATATTTGGATGAATCTCCACTTATAGTAAGTGGAGCAAATATGGATGGAACTTCAAATACATCAGCATGGTGTCTATATATAACACAAAATGAGACCTGTATGAGTGTTGTACATGTTGCACCTTTATACGATTTAATGATGTAGCCCTGAAGATGGAATTAATTTAATTCCGAAACGTTGACAAAGATTGATTTTTCAATCACCCAAACCGACGATCTACACTCGACATTTTAGTGGATATTGCGAAAGTGTTTAAAATTCTATTAGGCCTTTAAAAGAATTGGAAATTTCAGCTTTAAATATGAGGGGCCGTTCTGCTATGGTTCATATGGGGCATTATCTCCTCGAAACCGCCTCTCGAGGTCACCGTTTGGATTGGGCATGCCTTTTCTCCTATCTCCTCTATGGCAAAGGGCTGGAGGGATTTAGAAGACGTGGAGGGTATCTTTTCACATTGTGGACCGAGAAGAGGTCCTTGGGGAACTCTTTCACGCGTTAGAGCTGATTCCCTTCGCCGGTCACGTGCTGCGTTGGAGAGCTTTAGATATTCCGAATGGCTCGAACTCTCACGAACTTATAACCAGTTATAGAACGTTATTTTTATACATAATATGTTATACATATATAAATAGATTCATGCGAGAGTCGTTGAAACGACTACGGCTCGGTACATGTGGTTGAAAGCGAGCCGACAGCCCTTTAAAAAGCTAAAATATAGCCGTCTTATCTTCCACATTTATGTGACATTTCCTCCTCTTTTCTTCTACAACACTCGATATATTCGTAGAGTGTCTTTGTCGACCTTATGAAAGGTTTTCATGGCGAAATATTACTATTATTTTCTTGAAACGATTTCTATCTTAAAGACTAATTGTTAGCATTTTGAATGAGACTTATTTCCTGCACCAAGTCGTTCAAGAATATTTCTATTTAACCTGAAATCTTTCATTTTGAAGAGTAATAATTAATTTTTAAGGAAAATAACGATGATATATATTGGGTATCTGAGTTGCATTTGTAATGTTGGTAATAGCCTCTTCACTGAAAATTGTTTAGTGTAAAAGAGCAAATTCTATTGCTATTTTATATTTACATGTATCGTCTCAATTTTATCACCTCGATCTCTTCGCGGGAGATATATCTCTCTGGAGATCATCATGTGGTCAAAGTTTCCTGGAACTCCTTGCTATCAAGATCGCTTCATGCAATGCAAACTTTGACCTTAAGATACTGTGTCTTCATCAATTTACCCGTGTTGATAAATAAAGGTAAGCACCTGTTTATACATTTATATCCTGTATTTATTAATTCATATATTTTTGAGTTCCCTATCATATATCACTATCGTCAGCTCTGGTCACCATGACCTTTGGATTTTAGACTTCCAAGATTTCGTTGTCACTAGTGCCACGTATTAGAAAATACACCCCGTGGTTAGTCTATCTTCCTCGCCATTTGCCGAGCTCTGAAGATATTTCGGGGTGAAACCCTTGTTTTCTCCAGAGGACTTCTCTTATCATATGGAAGTAGACCTCGTATATCATGAGATGAATTTCCCACAATGGGGGCGTCGCCTCTATTTTAACGTGCTGTACGTATTGTGTGCAACTATGACCTCCTTCTGTGTTACTTGGGACTTGTTCTCCGTTGAAGAGTATCCGATGGGATAGTGAATTCAACCGTTGAAGTATGCTTTTTGGTTTCAGGCTTGTATTGTCCTTAATTTAAGTACGTTGGTGGGGAATTACTCCCTCAACAGCGAATAAATCTTTCATGCAAAATTCTGCAAGGTTTAGTGTCATATTCCGCTTCAGGCCCTTGGTATAGCGATGTGGTTCAGGTGAAACTCCTATTACCTCGATGTAAAGAAAAAAGAGGGTATTAATCATTCTTATGTGAAGCCGAATTACCAGCGATGGACGAAGCAAGAAAGAAATAGTTAGTAGTATAGTGGAGGCGAAGAGGGCTTTCTACAAACAGAAGAATCTTCTTACAGCTGAAAGTACAACCATAGAAATAAGGAAACCCATCATCAGATGCAACGCATGGAGTATGTTTCTCTATGGAAGCGAGGCTTGACGTTGACAGCAGCAGAGAAGTCAAAAGTGGAAGCATTCGAAGTGTGTTGCTACCAAAGAATGACGAAGATAAATGAATCGACCGTGTAAAAAACAAGGAAGTCCTGAGAAGAGTGGGGGAATATAGATCTTCTAAATACCTGAAGCAGAAAACTTAGTTGGCTGCGTTATGAAACATGATGGCCTGATGAAAACAATTGTAGAAGGACAGGTAGAAGGACAGGAAGAAGGGCAAGGGACGGCCATGAATGAGTGACATAGGATAGGTTGCAAAGGATGCAATAGAGAAGAAAGACGTTGCTATGAGAAGGCTAGCGGATAGGAGAGAGGCATGGAGGGCTGCGTTAAAACAATATTAGGATTCACTAATGATGATGATGATCTTATGGTCTCGACGCTCAGTTATCAATGTTTATTTTTACATTCGTAGCCAAAAAGGAATTTAAATAGAGCATCGTGTATTATACAAAGGATTTTCTTGCTTTTTTGTGGCAGAAATTACGTTAATGAACACAATGCGTCTATATGGCAACCCTTTCACTTGTAAATAATAAAAATTTTCTACCTTTTAATCCTACTTGAAAGGGTTATATTATTGCAATTTATGCTAACTCATCTCATATGACAACTCATTACTTATGGTATCATAGACGATAATAATTTACTGTCGGTGCATAAATAATGTTCTAAGTAGTTAAAGTTTGAGTTAATATATCAATTTAATTTTAATTTTTAGCCATAGACTATAGTTTCAATATACTCTGCAAGTCTCCTTTGAGGTAGCAGTCATCATAACGTAAGAGCTCCATTTTCATTGAGATTCATTTATATAAGATTCACCCCCAGAATGCACTCGAACATCTTCCACACCACTCATTTTTATTCCTTTCCCCTCACATTAACAGCAATCAACCCCTTCCTCATCCTCATAATCCTATCGAGCATCATTTTTGATGCGAGAATCGCTTCTCTTTTTTTTGTTGCCTAGGATATCTAGCAGTGGATATAACGTTTTCCTGCAAATAATTGTGGAGGACTAGAGCGTAGTCAACCTTTGGTGTTAAATATCTCTGTTGTTTATGCACAGCCCACAAAAATTCTATTTTCTTAACTAATAATAAAACCTAATGTGCTTAATTAGGAGAAAAAATCAAATGTGACACGGGCGGTATATTTGTTATACACTTTTAAAGTTTAAATAATTACTACAGAGTTTAAATTACTTGCAAAAGTTTTGACATCATCTGATTTTGAATTTTGTACCAATAAAGTGAAGTGAAAACCATGTTTTTTTTACTGCTGTCGTTTAGGAGACATGACAAAATGAATAAACTTAGGCCGCAGCGCAAAATTCTGGAAACTTTGTCTCCCGAACAGCCATTTTTTTTCAAAACTATTTCAGAATATTGCTTGTAAACATCACTAATTAATGCCACGGAAAAATTGGTTCTAATCGGAGGACTCAACGGCCAACTCACGGCTGATCAGTCGTGGAAGGATCCTATTCTATTCAGTAGATAATACCATAGAGTAAGATTGTACTTACTCTATGATGATACCAAAAATCTATTTTGAAACTCAATCTGAAAAGTAATTCGATTGAGTGAATAAGACCTTGTCCAAGTGATAAATTTAATTACCCGACTTAGGCAGATCAGAAGCATGTCACAAAGATAGAAAGCTAGCGACCATCTCCCTTTTATTGGGAATGGCCCTAAATAGTTTCAGGCCGAACTTTTCCCCATCCCCCACTCAAAGTAATTGGATTTCTCTATCGCACTGCATCGCTTTGAAAGATTTTATAGCTTGGACCGTTAAAGTAGTGTTGAGCAAAGAAATCCTTGCCTAACGGTGTCAAACTCGTTAAATTTAGTGTAACTGTGAGCATGTGCTAAAACAATTTGTCATGGAAATCAACTCTTCCTGATTGCTGTCTTACAGTAAGTAAGATTTTATCAATTGGAATACTCAAAGCAATTACTCACATCCAATCCTCAAGTAAACTTGCATATTTAGATTAGATGAGTGATCCAAATCATTTTGTAATTATGCGATGACATAGCGCGATACATCATAGTTATAAAAAATATGCTAGTGATAATTAGCCATTTGAATGGCAACCTCTTTAGTGAACCCTCTTAGCTAAAATTTCAACTCTTTCTTTATTGAGACAAAGTTTGTTTTTTGCAATGCAAAGGTTGGTTTGATAGACGAGGGTAGATTATTCGTAACCAAACCGTTGTTTTGCGAAAGTCGTTCATCCTTGGAATAGTGTCCAGTTCTTTTCTATGAGAATTTTTCAAAATTTTCTAATATAAGGTTTTTTGGATGGATAATTATGACATATCACTTCTTTTGTAAATAAAGCGGCCCGGATTTCGATGAATTATCATCATATTCTGGCGTAAATTCGTAGCCGTTTATTTTATTAAGGTAACCTTAGCTACGTTACGGAAAAAGAGGTGAATTTTGAAACGGATGCCAGAATAGGGGAAAAATAAAAAAAAGCCCTTTTCAAAATTAATTTCTTCTTCCTTTACATAACTAAGGTTGCAATAATAAGATAAATAGCTAAGGATTTAGGTCTAATGGTAATGATTATTCACCGAAATTCGGGTCGCTTTAAAATAAGTTGGTATAAGTAATATTTATCCATCCAAGAAACCTTAAAATGGAATTGCACATAGATAAAAATGAGTAAGTGAATTTTTTCTCCACTATCTCTCACAGTCATAATATTGAAGCGCTTTTCGTAGCCCTGGAAAAAACTCTGAAAAATTCGGAATTTGTGGGGAAATTAGAATTTAAAAGAGGATTCTTTCATAAATCGTGAATAAAAAGTGGCTTGTAACGCCCAATAGTCTTGTACATCGTTATGATTTTATCTGTGTGGTGGTTCTTCTTTTTGGCTTCTTGAATGAAAACGCATAGGAAGTGGGTGTGAAATTGTAGTTTAAAAGTAATATTAATAACTCAAATACACGCAACAGACGCACATAAATATGAAAAATTTTGAGTCGCGTTATGTCTTGAAAAAAGTTTTTTCATAAGAAAATATGACTGATAAGAGTTCGGAGACGAGTCAGTTTCCCCCATTCTTTACTTTAAACGGAAAGAAAATTTTCAAATTCATGCAAAATCGTTCAATCGTTCATCCATTGCTGGCCTTTTCGACCTTGAATTTCAAACAAAAACACGTAAGTTTGGCGTGTACACTCAAGAGTTCATATCGCATGGATCAGATTATCTCGTAACGAGGATTGCATTATTAAAGGCTGACCGCACACTTCGTTAGGAATTTGACCTTAGTGATGGCCGAAAGGTCATTGGACGGACGCAGAATGACCGATGTTAATCTCTGAAGCGCTCATGTAGAATGGGATCCTCCTGATTGGCTAGCAACGGTAAATTGTCCATCATGACTTCTCCCGATCCTCAGGACTATTATGGCTTAATAGATTACTAGTGCCATCTTCATTGGATATATCGCTTAGATCACGGATTGAGCAAGTCGCCTAGTTGAGGCTCCTTCAAAGCAAATCAGCTTGGATTTACTTGACCTGAATTATGATTACTGAAATATAAGAAAGAGTTTGGTAGTTTACGGGTGTACTATAAAGGGCGCGCTTAGCTATTACACCTATTATTCGGCACAAAGAAACAGTTTTTATAAATTATGATAAAAGGTAACGTATCTGCCGAGTGGCCTAAAATAAATTAACTTTCTTAATTTTTCTAACGCCCTATGGATTTTATGTCCAATACGCATAATCCTGGGCCCTGTTTGGTGGAATTGTTTTTACGTAACTCTAGGTTGAAAGAAGTCAAATTACGTTTTTGTGATCGCGGATTTTGTGGAGAAGCTTTGACCATCCGAGTGGCTGAGTCCCGTTTCATTGCCTATATATTCACTAATAATTTACTGCGCGAGTTGATGCAAACGATTTTTAAATGTGGATGAACTTTTTTTTGCCGGTATCGGTGGCGGCGGGGTTAAGTCCTCTTTTACCATACCGAGGGTCGTGGGTTCGTATGCCGTTCGGGTCCTGTTCGAGTTCCTTCCAGGATATGGGTGTGTGTGATCGCTTATTGTTGATTTCAAACCCCTGATGTAAAGCCTTCATTGTGCTGTTTTCAGCGGTAATTGAAATATAAATAAATAATTATAAATTAACTTTATAACTCAGTAAAAAGTTTACAAAGTTGCTTGTTGACGTTGAAGATGGATGACAATTTTTACACCACAAAATAGATTGAATTATCACTTTTTGCGTAATTCAAAATTATCGTACACGCTAAGAAGCCTGGGCTGCATTAAGGTTTGCAAAATGTTTGTAGTTAACGAAAAACCTTTCACTGTATTTATCTCAAGATTATTGCCCCATTTTTGCGGAAAACGATGCTATCGTTTGTTGGATACAAAGTATGAAGTTATATACCTTTCTTAATTTAAGATTAATCTTACGTTTTATCCTTCAGTGGCATCACAGAAATGGGTTTAAGAAATTTTATCCATATCGTTTACCGAGATTTTTAATAACATATTTATATGTTACAAAGCCATAAATATTAGAAACGTAACTCTTTCTAATGACTTGATATTCATGTTGAGAATGGAAGGGACCATATTTTCAGCACTGTATATATCACCAATGATGCTCATTTAATTTTTCCTGCCTTAAAATATATGCATCCAGGGGCAGATCCGGGATTTTTTTCTGTGGGGGGCACAAGCTTCTGACAAGCAAATGATCTCCTCATACTTGAGATTAAAAACAAGATACTGCAATTACCTTACGAAATATTCCCTTCATTTCAATATGAAAGTTATTAATAATTAATTGATTAAATGATCGAGGCTCCGTAATACACAAAACAAATCGACCGTAATGATAACTGTATAACAAAATTTTGTCTGTTTTTCAAGAGTCTGTGGGGGCACGTGCTCCCTTGCCCCCCCCCTTTATCCGCCTGTGTATGCATATAACACATTAAATTAAATGGTAGTCGTAGGTTTTTTCTGCTTCTTAATTATATTTTCGCGATAAAAGTGTTTTTAGTTTCTTGTGTTAACTTCAGAGTGTAGTTAGTTAGATTGATGAAGTATTCAAGCACATTAAAAGAGAACTTTTTAATGTTCATTTTCTACGAATCTTAGTCAAGTAGCCATTAGCAATCTAATTAGAAGCTTTATTAGACTTCTTTTTTGAGTCAAACTATTCATTAAAAAATCATTACACCATGTTTTTCTGCTGTAACATTTATTTCGAGCCAGATTTCTGTGCCAGTCCCTCGTAAACCGTCTTTTGATGCAAGTCTGCCGACCTCAAGTGGAAACTGCTATCCTTATTAAATTTTCCTTTTCATCCCCAGCCGTTTTCCGTGCTATACGCTCCTGGGTAGTATGTTGTTTGTAAGTAAGCTTTTTTATTACGGGTACCTACTCTCACAATTAGGGATAGGCGCCTTCGGCCTCTGAAAAATGATACCCAAGAATTCTGCTCTGCCTAGCTCGAAGCACCTCTGCGTAAGATGTACCTCTTTTTCTTTTAAGTAGGCATTTCATAGTTACGACCCTCATCCACTTCTTGCCTCTGGTGAAATAAGTTTTCATTTCCCCGATACGCCTTGCATCTTTATCATCCTGCTGAATCCCAACAATTAAAAAGGTGGTTTAATCTCTATCCTAATGTGCCAAGAGATCCCCTGTAATGTCTGTACATTGTCATAATCCTGATCTCTTTCTTCTCTTTACCAGATTTTCTGGCATCTATTTCCACATTTAAAGTACTTAAAACCTTACTTCTTAGTACTATAAAAAACTTGGCTTCTTACGTATGTCTCCATGTACCTTGGCAAAGAAATTAATTTTCATATTATACGAACAACGTAAACTTATTCGTAATATTATTAACGTAAAGCTACCTTGGTCAGAGAGTTTTGCTTGTGCAGGCAATAGTTCAAGGTTACGAAAACGTCTGTCTGGTAGGTGTATATTTTTTGTGGCATTTCATATTAAGTATTTCATATCGAGTTTAGAATTTAGTATTAGACCTTGCGTTTTTATACTTTTATCCTGAGATGGAATCACTGAAGGTCCGGGCGTAAAGTTCCTCTCAGTCCTTACATACGTGCTTTTTCATCCTGAAATCATAGCCAGTTTATGCAAAATACTCCAACACACACCTTCATCTACATCTACATAATACCCCAAAAGCCGCCTAAAAGGCGTGTGGCAGGGGGTGTTAGGACACCAGCCGTTTACAAAACAAAAAAAAAATGAAGTGCTCTAACGAGGTTGGGACTAGCGTTTATTAAAGTCCTTTATGGTTCGGGGGAAAAAACCTTGAATACTTTGGGGAAAACAAGCGGGGAAAAATTACAGATCCGAGCCTTAATCTTCGTTCTCAGTAATTCACTTGCCGTAACTTTACGTGCACAATGCTTCCATCGACTGCTTTATATTCTACTGACACTTTATTACATGCTTTGTCCATCGCTGATTAATTGGCTTCCGAAGTCCATTCAATAGGTGAATCTAGTGCAACGGGGCTACATTAAAATTTGTTTAGCTTTAAAATTACAAACCGTGGACGAAGCAAGAAAGAAATAGTCAGTGGAGTATCAAAGTCGAGGAGGGCTTCATAAAAAAGAAAAATCTATTTACAGCATAAAAGCATAAATAAATACAAGCATAGAGGAGGGGAAAAAATTCGTCATATGCTACAAATGGAGCATGTTTCTGTATAGGAACAAGGGTTGGACGCTGACTGGTGGAGAGAAATCAAGAGTGGAAGCATTCGAAATGTTTTATCAATTTCATTTGGCAATAATAAGCAAAAAATCAGACTGAAGTCAATTTACTCCAAGTACATAACGAGAACATGCAGAAATAATCAGGAAGAAGATAAAAAATGAGGCAAAAGATTCCCAGATACTTTGTGATAACATGCTTTAAAAATAAATTTAATTTATTGACGTAAGTGCTTACTCAGGTAATAATCAATATTTTTTGAAAATAGATGGATTTTGAATGTATTTTTTAAACATGTTAGGTTCATAATGAGCGCCTTACCCTGGATACTAGCTCACGGGTCTGTCACTAGGTGGCTTGGAGTGCACAACTGTTCCTGGGATACGCGCTCACGTCCACTCATCCGTCAGCCAGCATACCCCGCAGTTGTATCCATGACTATCAAATATATTAACTTACATCGGGTTTGAGTTATAATTATTTAACGTACAATCCCGTGTCCCAACAAAACAAATAACGAAAAGGAATTCCAGAGATTACAACCGGAGATAAGAAAAGATTTTTAATAAGTATAGGATGTCATCGGGATTGAGTATTGCTTCATTTTACGAAAAAAAGAGCTAATAATAACCTAGTCTCCGGGACAAATGCATGGAACGTGCCAAATTATGCGAGTTTTATCAATGAACCATATGAATTCCACTGTTGGAGAGTGGCAGGATTGACCTAATTGGAATCCCAGCACTGCGGGTGATGCCTGCGTCGATATTCATAGGCCATTAGTTTGATTTGCCGCGGGGATGGTATGCATGCACTTCGGGTGGGCAGAGTGTTGACGTTGGCGAGTCGATGGCGGTGACCTATGGACCGTTAATTTTATTTGCCCGCGGGATTTTTTCGTCAGCAGCTGGCTCAGGAATCCAAGGGGGATTTGATGCGTCCGCCGCAAGCCTGAAGGGCGCCCTCCACTGCATCGAATGCCGATTTGGATGCAACCAATTTGGCGGGGCTGTGAGAAGTGTCTGCGATATCGCGCCTCGCGGAATAATCAGAAACTTGTTCTGCTAAAGAGCTATGCTTCGCTGCAATCGAGATAGGCAGGCGTGAAATCCCTCATCTAGTATTCTAAATCTACTTGCTAATCTGCAATCCGCGTCATAAGGAGTATGGCGGGGGGTGCTAGGACATCAACTGTTAATATTAATTACTAATATTATTCTTGGTAAAGGTCCTTGGTAAAGGTCCTTGGTAAAGGACCTCCTTTAATTCACAACAAAGTCTTATGATTTCATGGTGAAGCAAAAACCCGGTACGGTTCCACGAACTTTTATTTGTTGCCGACTAGTGTCGAAGGCTATAGCGTCATTCTCAAGACAAACAGAATGAAACAAACAGAGAATGACGTATAGCTGTCGAAACTAGTCGACAGCAAATAAAAGTTTGTGGAGCATTACTGGGTTTTTGTTTCACCATGAATATCTCTTCGTTCCACCAAGTTACGCCAAAATCAATTGATTTCATTATTATAATTTCTTTAAGACGCGAATATTATTAATGAATTCTACCGATTAAGGTAGGTTTTCATGTAGTATTTAAGGCGCATATTAGCAGACTCCCCTCTCTTCCTGGACCTCCCTCTTAAATTCGCGACAAGGCCTTGCGATATTTTTAAGACGTGAATATTATTAATTTATTCTACCGATTTAGTTAGGTTTCCATGGAATATTAAATATTATTCTTGCAGCCTCAATTCCTTTCATCGACTTCGCTCTTAAATTCACAATGAGGTCTACTTCCTATCATTCAATATAAAAAGCCCTACTATCTACCTTCCTCTCCCTTGTTTACGCTACATTCTATCCTCTGACACTGTTTTCAACATCCCTCCTCGTTCTCATACCTTCTATCGCCTCTGTATATCATCTATAAGCTGCCTCTCCTCACTCACCAATACTTCGTCGTTCCTCCTCTGATGCTAGTGTAAAAAATTAAATTAAATTAATGTTTTAAAAATGCACGCTGGGGATGAACGAGTTGACTACTGAGTCCTGCTATAGCAATTATTATACAATTCTTTATTCATCGAGGGAAACCAGATTATTATACCTATCCATTCGGCCAAATATCTGTCGTATTTTATCGTATCTGTCTGACCGTGAAACATAGTGAGATTGCGAGCATACAGAGAAGTTTTCCACGAATATTAGTTATTTCCCGGAAGAAGTGTATTCCTCAAAGATTTTCGAAAAATTTCTAAAAAATATCCTCACTTTTGACATTGAGTTGAATTTTTTACTGCAAAAATTAGTTTTATGTAGCCTTACTCTTTTATTCCTTTTTCCAAATTATTTTTTTTTATTTTGAGAATGTGTTGAAATCCATTCAGAATCGATCTACGGGCCATCGATTCGATACTCAAAACAAATGTTCATTTAGAACCTTTAATGTTAAAATCCAATCTTTAAAATGCCCGGGAAAGGTCTAAATTTATATTCCGCCAATTGAAAGACGCCATGAATTGACCGCAAAGCACCCTTTTCGGGTATTTATACGCAAATGTTTATATCACATTCACCGGAATATCTCGCTACGTGAATCGTATTACAAAATAGTTGAAATAGAAACAATGGAATTATGGTCGCTAAGCACCGCGATCGGGGCTGTTGAAGTCAGGCTGAAGCACGTCCGGGCCCTTCTCACAGGGCCGACTCACATCTATTTTGACGAGGAAAATGCGCAAAGTTTATCTGATAGAATAATGCATTTTGAGACGGTAAAAATTTTGCTTGGAGTCCAAGTAATGCTCCTATCTCATCCAAAATGTGTGAGTTGAGGAAATAAGTCAAAAGTTGCGTGACGTCTCATGTATTTTAGATGTTTGTTTAGAAAATTAAGGGAATTTTAGTTTTTCGAAAAAAATTCATTTATTTATTGGTCTAAATTAGTATTTTTGCCTCTAAAATAGTCCCCAGTGCATACTATGCATTTGTGCCTGCGCTTCTTCCAATCCTCGAAGTACTCCTTAATTTTTGGGAAGCCCCTAGCTCTGTGAGCGATTTATTTTTAATGACACCTATGCTTGCTAAAGGACGGCCCTTTAAGGCTCTCTTTAATTTTGGAAATAGTAAAAAGTCACACGGAGATCAGTTTGGCGAATGTGGAGTCAGGGACATCGTATTGTTGTTGTTTTAGCCAAATATTCTAGAACCTGGTATGAAGTGTAAGCCGAAAATCGCCGAGCGCATAAAAACTCGTTTAACCGTATAGGCTGCCACAGAATAAGTAAACAACGAATAAAGATGCAAATTTTATCAGGGGCATGTATACCGGCATAATAAAAGAGTCTGACTAAGTTTTACTTGGACGTACACAATTACTTATACCACTTTTTTTTAATATATAAGAGCGCGACCCGGGTTTCAATGAATAATCATCATCATCAGGCGCTAATTATGATTTGTTTATCTTATTGTTACCTAGTTACTTGATAAATTTTAAAACGGACGCCAGAATAGGGGAAAAGGATGGGTAGAGATATTCATTTATAAGAGTCCTGTCTTGACTTTCAATAATTTTAAAAATTTCTAACTGTTCCCTAGAATCCAGTTCACGGCAGTCACTATCCAAATTCTCAAAAAAATAAAAGAAATTCACATTATTTTCTTAGCACACCTCGTAAATGGAACGCATTTCTTGAGGTACTTCTCAAGGTGGCCAAATGCGTAATTTAATTTCTCGACTTCGCTGCTTATTTGCATTCCAATGTTCAGAGTTCCGTATTCATGACAATGTCCACGGACTTTGTGAGGAGTTTGATCCACGACCTTGGTGATGTCTGCTAGTTACTCAGCGCTGCATCGAATTACGAAGGAGGATTCGACCAGCATCCTGGCGTGAAGTCCCTCTCCCACTTGCGCGAAAATCGGGAAATTTTCCATCGAGAAATTAGTCGTCGCCGGCAAAAATATGGATTCATCTTCGCCCGGAATTCGATGGCGGTGCTGCCAATGATGCCAGCAATGCATATGTATCACGGAATTAGTGGAAGCAATCCCAGGCGAGCTTATCTTGGATCCCGTGCTAACTGCATTACGATTTCCTCGACTGCGTGCGGTGGGTCGGGTTTTGGAATGATGATGAATGCAAGAGAGCGGCTCCGGGTTATCCGCGGGTGAAGCGCAAGCTCAGCGTGCTCAGCGAACAGTCAGCGTTGTGCTAGCGACGAGATAAGGTTTCGTGAAGACGAGAGGATGAAGCGTAGAATGTATTCCGTTGCCAAGGGATGAGCTCCTTGGCTGTGAACCCTTAAGTTTGATTCCCATCTATAGTTAATAGGGTAGTTTACTACATCAAAGAAAACGAAAGGCATTAATCGCGATTCCTTACCCACTATTAGTGTATTCATAATGTACAAATTATTTGGTTTTAGGAATACCAGTTTAGACGAATGGCAAGGGTCAATTTTATCCTCCTTTGAAAAAGGGCCAGATTGGCGCTCATGCGATGCCACTCCACGTGACGTTACAGGGACCTAGTTTCTATACGAGTAGATAGGAGTTTTACATCGTCTGAGATTACCAATGCTAGCATGAGGCACAGAGCTCGGAGAAACATCTCTTAATAATCACCTATTAAAACTGCCTATGGTCGGAAAGTTTCCTTCGCTTGTATTAATAATCCTTACTTAAGCCTAGTGCTACCTGCTAGCAGGGTACTCTGCTACCTACTAGCAGCCTGCATCGCAGCGACGCACATATCCTCGCCCCAAGGTCACCTCACACGGTGACAGCGGGCACCAGAATGACGTCACACGGGCTTTTCCCAGCGTTCATATTTAGCCGTCGCGTTTTCGCGCGCTTGAAAATTTTCTTTTTTCATTTAATCGCGGAAAATAGATATCGTCAAGTAAAAAGCTAAAAGCGTGAAATGCGTAGTCCTGTAGTAATAATCTTTCGACTTATGCAATAAAAAATAATAGGAAACCACCCTATTAGCATTAAGGAACGACAAGCTGTGAATAAGGATAATTACGGCTTATGATAAACATGATTAAAATACTTTGTATGGGTCCAGGCACGTAGCCGTATGTTTTCCACGATACGTCCGATGAGAGCACCACTAGCCGAGGGGCTCATCTCCTCTGAAACTCAATGTTTCGAAATAGCGACATTTTCATCAAAATATCGAGTGCTAATTGTCAGTTTAGTTGAATGAAAAACCTGTCCTAATAGTAAGTTGAATAAATATGATAATAGAATATCAGGAAAGAATGAAACTTTGCAATACCCATTGTGATTTATTCACGCGCAACCGGCTTTGATGGATTGCATCATATTCTGCCTCTATCGAAACCGGTCGAAAGTGAATAAATTTTTATGGAACTAGCAAGGTATCATTCTCTCCTGATAGTTACGAAGGAGATCCATCAAGTAACGCCCCAAAACATTATTTATAATAATGAAACTAACAAAAATTAGCATTAAGTCTCTAGGAACCACTAAAAGAGACCTCTATGAATCAACATGTACAACACTCCTAGAAGTCTCTTTTGGTGGTTCCTAATGTTTTAAAGAAAGACATAATGCTAATGTTAATGTTTTTAAAGTTCTACTATTATATTTATACCTTTTACTATAAGTTCCCACTCATCACACTAGCCGTTCCTGAAGATAATTTCTGGATTTGGGCCTAAATGGGTCCGTGGAATGTATACCGCTCTGCCGGTTTGACAAAGTACCGTAGCGAAATTGTGAAGAGGGGATCGGGTTGGTGTGGTGGCTAGACTGTTGGCTTCCCACCCGGCGGGCTCAGGTTCAAATCCCGGCATTGGCAGAGAATTTTCAGAGACAGTCCGATCCCTGCTTGAGTGTTGTGTGGAGGACAGTTCAAGCGCAGCACTCCGTCCGTCGGATGGGACGTTAAGCCGTGGTCCCCTTGGCGCCTTTCGTTAAGAGTAGGCCAATGCCGACGCCGGGTTTCTCTCCACCCTTCCTTCCATAACCTTCCCTCATGGCGCAAATGACCTCAGCTGTCGGTCGCCTCCTCCAAATACTATACCCGACATTGTGAAGAAGTAACAACAGTAGTAAAATACATTAAGAGGTTGATGTTGAATGCACCATGAAATATGCCATTAAAACGATGTAAAGTTTCTACATGGCATATCTCACCCTTGGTGTACTTTGGCGACTGAGTAGAGTTTATTTCTCCAAGAGTGACCAGGTAAGCACGACCTCCATCTTCTGTGCCTCTCGCAGACTTGTGACATCAACATCTTGCTCGGTAAAACCCACCCATCCTGAAATTCGCCGAGGTAGAAGATGGCCAGTAATTTTCGTGGAAGTTTCAAATATTCTCCTCTTATTTTGTCTTATCGCGAGGCGGGCGCGAAAAGTAGACTTTAAATGCTTTTTGGAAAATTGATTCGAGAAACTGCAATTTTTATGTAAGTTCTTAAGAAGTTACATGTCTACGGTCAATCAGAAAACATTTATAAATAGTAGCACATGTATTTTTATTGCGTTTAGATCAATGAACTTGCCAAAATAGTTACAGTCCTTTTTGAGCGCGAATTGTTGTAATTTTTAAAAATTCCTACCTTTTTTCCTTTTTAAATGCATGCGACATTTCTTCCTCAGTAGATATTTCTAACGGGCGAAAGCTGACATAATGCAATGTTCATATATTTTCCATGTAATCAGGAAAATTAAACATTATTCCTTTTTAAAATCATAATAATACATTTAATATTGATTTTATGGAAAATACAGTAATTGAATGTACACGCGAAGTACCGACAAAATAATGAATACTAAGAAATCATACATTACATACTAATAAAAAAGAAAATTTTCTGGTTGTTACACCAGGAATTCGGTCCTGCCAAACCTAAAAATTAGTTTGTCAGTAGGTTTCGTCAAAACTGCTATTAAAGAATATCCTCTAAAAATAGACTCCAGACAGCGACTTTGCAAATCTATGTTACTGGTAAATAAAAATACAAATATTTGTCCACAAAAATATACGTATGATATAAGTAAAGATATATGTGACTTTATAGCAAATATTAATAGATTCCATACAATTTATTTGCAAAAAATATTTTATCTCAGTGAGAATGGTTACATTATGTTAAGATATTATTTTAATCTTAATTATATTTCTCTCAATTAATGTAGGTGCTGAAGGTTTTTTGTTTAGCCATTGAATTATATGGAAATTTTAAAATTCAACCTATTTTTACTATACCATTTATAATATAGTGTTATAAATATTTTAGATTGTTCCATTGTTATCAATAATGCTAGGAACTATAGCCGTTAGGTGGGAGAGGACCGTTTCTGGTGTGAAAATGCTTTCTCTTTGTTATCTAACTTCTTGAACGCGTTTTTATGGAAGCACATGACTGTCGGATACTGCGTCTATATATATTCGTGGGCCTTGGTGAAGACATTGAAACCGTCCCAACGTAATGCTTCGTTCCGCTTCTCTCTGCGTGGCAGCTGCACAATGAAGTGTGAAGAAAAGACCTAATCCACGGCCCTTCACACAATTCCAAACCTTGTTAACGGGGTTTCCATAGAAATCTAACCGATTTCCTCCGTCACCCGTGGGTCTATTTCCCCCTTTTATCCTCCATCCCCTGACCAAAGTTCCACCCCGACTCAATCCTAGACGACTCTATCTCAAAATTTCTCTCCCACGCTTTCTATCCGCGCTTTATTTCCAATTCAAATGCATTAAAATGCCTTCCTCCAAATTGTTTTTCTCTCGCTTGACGCTCCGTCGATTAGAGTGGAGTAGCGTGGAAAATTGGAGACATTAGAGTGAATTCCGTGGAAAGTGCATGTAATGCCGTTGGCGCTTGAGGTCATTGGAAGGAATTTGGGATTGTTGACGCGAAACAGTTCCCGGGCAGCTATCAATTGAGCACATACGGTTGGAGTGAGAGGGGTGGGAGTAAAGGGATACCTAACCACGTTTAATTAAGTTTGAATTGCATGATTACACTGGTAAACGCAACTTTTGGTGCCAGTGTTTTTTAAGCTCACACTAAGTCGGTGCTAGAAAAATGTCGGTCAAAATCGATTTTTCGAGCAATCGATTGTTAAGCGAAATGAAAAGTTCGACCTTTCAACAAAAATCGCAATTTGGACCGAAAGATCGACTTATCGAAAAAAATCGACGGTTCTTAAAATAAAACTATTCAAAAATATGTTTATATAAGTACGAAAAACACTCAAAGTCCACATGTGAGATATAAAAAAAATCCCTTAAAATCTACTTAGAATACATGCTTGAATTATTCACAAATGCACGCACATTAAAGTTTCGGGATCACCGCTTGGAAACATTTGGCTTCTCTAAAAGTTTTCAGAAAGATCAATTGATTGCGATGCTATCTTGATGACTGGAGGCGTGTTTTCCAATTTTACCGCCCTTATAGAAGTCTCACACATGGCACGGATGGTGTTGTCATAGGGTGGTAGCTACACTGCTGAGATGAAAAGGTATGGCCAAGATTGAAGTTGAAAAATCGAGTTTAGATTGAAACTTGAAGATCTCGATTTCTTCTATCTTTGGAATATAAAAGTTGATTTTCGATTTTTATCGGATTCGATTTTTCCATCTTTACGTAAGATGTAATTGACCTCTTGAAACCGAAACAGGCATTAGTTTTGGCGTAACAGCTTTAGCTTTTCAGACATTTTGCTAATTTGGCTAAATTTGGATAATTAGGTACTTAACGAAAGTGAAGATGCTAGTGATATGGGAAATGAGAATTCACTCATTGGCAATATCTTTATATTTTTTTGAGAAAATTAAAAAAGGAAGTACCTCATAAAGTGAACACGTACCTACACTTCACTGAAAGAAAGGAAACGTAAAGAGAGACGTAGAGGCAGTACTTCCGAAGCTTGTATCGGAGAAATTCTGTAATGGCTCTAGGCAGACTCTTAGTATGTTACATCATTACTCTTACATGGCTATGGAATTAGTGACCCTTTGTACTATTACTTCATACAAGGTTTATAAAATGCTTAGGCATCCTATTTACTTGCTCTAGATAATTATCAGCTATAGGAGAGGATCCAGGATTTTTTTCTGGGGGGAGGGGGCACAAGGGTCTCACAGGCAAGTGTCTTCTCACATTTGAGATTAAAAACAAAATACAAAAATTATCGTGGAAAATATTTTTTACTTCGATATGAAAGTTATTAATATTAAATTAAGTGATTGAGGCTCCGTAATACACAAAAGAAAACGAACGTAATGATAACCGTATTAAAAATATTGTGTATTTTTTAATCGTCTGGAGGGGGGGGGGGGGGCACGTGTCCCTCTGCCGCCCCTTCCCAAATGCGCCTATTATCAGCCCTTTAATTTCCCAGTAAATTGTGAATAGCTTCGGTAAATGGTCTCCAATGATTTTTCTTGATCTGTTTAATGAATTAAACGAAAACGAATCTCTAATGCCTGAAATTTCTACCGTAAGTTTCTCTGAACTATTTGGAACATTGCTCTGCCCTTAAAGGCGAAGTGTTGACCATGATTATCAAGAGCCTTAACCGAATGCCTCATAATACTTGTATTATTTGCAGATAAGGAAAAATTATTTTATCTCGGTTATGTAAAGGACTGTTTACGTTTTTCTCGTTGGTATAATTTAAGCAACGCGTAGCTGAAGGTATCAGGTATTTATGACACGGTCAGTGGTGTAGTTATTCTGATTATTTTTTAAATGTCAGCAATTATAAGAGTTGTTATTTATATTAACAGGCATGAACAAAATCCACGTTTTCTACAGTGCACTGATTGGTCTTTCTCAGTAAGCATTCTTAGGCTCTTCTCTCCCTGCTACAGTAGGATTTTTCCGTAAAGGACAGCAGCCAATATCGTTAAGCTTTCCATAATATAATGTGGCGGAAAAGAATAACGCAAAGATCATAGGCGTCTGAATGCGGTGAGCAGGGGAACTATTTGAAAATGCCAAAGGTTCTCATATAACAGGGAATTTTTAAAATTCTTACTACCTTTCTTAGCAACGAGATTTTATTCACAAGATTGCAGTTTATCATCATCATAAGTCAGCAATTCGGAGATTGGTTTCACGCAGCTCTCCTATTAGCTTGCAATTAATGTGTTTCTTCTTATTTACATCCTTAATAACTTGTCTCTGGTAACTCTTTCAGGGCCTCCCTTTGCCATAGAAAAATTGATTCACGTGCATTGGATTCTCAAATCGCATTCCTAAAACCACGAATAGTATTCGTTTCTGTTATAATTTCCTCTTGAAATTGAATTAAAGAGCCCCCTGTCAACCTTGTTAAATAACTGAGAGGAAAACTACCTCTAAATCCTGCTGCCTTATATGTTGCTCTTCTCCTGCATGTTTAGAATAGTTAAGTTGACGGTGAGGATGTGAAAGGGTCCATGGGGCAATGATCTTCTCCTGGATCCTCGGAGAATTTTTCCCTCCTTGAAAGCATTTAACCCGGAGTCTTGAATAAGTGCTGTTGTTCTGAAGACGGCATGCCGTGAATGGCCCGGCGTGAATTTGAATACGCAACTATTACTGCCGTGACGCTAGGTTCATATTTGAAACGATTTCGTTTTTTCTATTTTGTTTTCCATCGCCCCGAGAAGAAACGATCATTTCAGCATTTTATTAATGATCTTCAATCCTTGAGATCTTCTAAAACATATTGTGTTCGTGGATTCAAAACGATAAAAAAATCCCATCGTGAAAAAATGCTTCACGGAAATACTAAGTTTTAAAAATTGAATCTATATTCATGGTATTATTTGTGAAATATGTATCGAGAGATGTTCGCAGGGTGTGAAATTCTTTATATTAGTTCAATATCACGACCTTTGAAAAAATCCTAAATGTATTGTGAATTTTCGTGACAATTTAATCTAACCACAAGAATACCGTTTTAATTTAAAATACCCAATGTTTCATGTTTGGTCGAAATATTTTCAATCAATAAAATATATCAGCAATAAAATAAATTGGTGAAAGTTCTCACTAGATATAGGTCTGAGATGAAAATGGGAATTTTTATTTATTCATATCGTGGTAGAATTCAAGCTGAATGAGTTAGAAAAATCCGTGCGTGTAATTTTGAGAATTTACGAATGATTTTGTATCTCCAGGATTACTCTATCGCTTAGAATATAAATGATACTCTTTTCTTTTCCGAGATGTGTTTGATTTTAACTTTCATGGCATTACGTATTTAGAAATTTAATTTTCATTGTCTCCGAATGATTTAGGATAATAGAAATCAATTGTTTTTTTTATGAGATATTATATATGGTTTTCTTCGCTGTTCAGCTACTTTCCTTAAGGTGTGCCTTCAGCACCAGACTCTTCAGACTCACCAGTGTCTTTAGAGTATCCCAGTTAAAATCTTGAGTTATTTGGTCCCATGACTTATTCCAATATATGGATCAAAGTAGACAGATATCCATTGAGTTTTGATTGGGCTTAATCCGTCAGACGCAGTGGTACAGATCTTCAGCAGGTATTCTAGAGCGTCATAATACTTTCATGCTGTCACTTATGAATTCACTGCTTCAATTGACTGCGGTAGATTTTATGGTAAACATTGTTGGAGAACTGAGGGATTTAACTTCGACTATTCGAAGATAATTTTATCATTTTCGGCGTTTAAAATCGAAGCTATTTCCAGTTTAATGAGCGTTGATCATTGTTTCATTGATTTGAGTGACGTGTGACTTATCGGTTCATCTTATTAATGATTATTGAATGAATTTATCAGAATTTAGCCATAACCGAATTCCATTGGTATTTATGATTATTATTGTTTTAATCCTCCACTTCAATAATGATCCGTGATGTCACCTCAACCTGCTGAATATATCTTGTTGAGACGCGTTTATATTGAATTGAAAATATAACACTGTAGTCTATTATCCGATTGATCTTAATCCTTTCTTTTATGATAGCATTATGTAATAAATTTAATGGCGTTAGTGATTACTTCAGTCCTTGGGTGCTCACTTTTCAACTGAATTTACTCCTCATTCGCAATTTAAATATTCCGCGTTCCTTTGTCCAAAACCGGTGTTCGTACTATGTTGAGCACGAGTGGAATTGTAAAATTAAGTTTAAACCTGTAAGAATACCGCGAATAATCTCGGTTTTGTTCAGTTCTTACATTCGTAATTAAGACTCAGTTAGTATCAGAATTAGTTATTTATCAATAGAGTTAAAAGGCACAAAAACTCATACCATTCATAACTTGGTATGAAGTTATTTTGGTATTTTAATATTATTCCTTTGCTAGAGCTGATTTATTTTGTGCATTCTTAAATATGATTAATAGTAATTATTCTTCAGAAGAGTTAAAAGGCACAAAAATCGTACCAGTGACAGCTTTGGTAGTTATTTTTGTATTTTAATATTAAACCTTTACTATTATTGGTTTACTGTTTATGCTTCATTGCGAAAATTAATATAATTTATTTTCAGGAAAACGATAAAGACAAACTCTCTGTGAATCGGAAATGCAAACGGAAAGCTTAAAGTGAACGTTGGTACAGCCAAAGTAAATCATAAGCTTCACTGGGTGGCTGCAGACGGAAGCAATTGTGAGCGCTTCAGTGCTTAGGCTCTGCTGCATCGTTTGAAAGTACCATTTCGATTAACGACGATATTACCGTTCAGTTGTGTCTCGCGCCTAGCAATTCATAAGCATCTGAGCTCTTACTGCCGTATGAACGATTATTAATGTGAGTTGAGGACGTTATGTGTGATATTGAGCCGGAAAGAGCAAATGCTGGATCTTTGGACCGCCGTGCGATCTTAATTTTATGGGGAAATGGCAGATATTTCGAGAGAATGTGGGATTTTAGAATGAAATCATAAGGTGAATACCCGGAAGTCGTTTGCTTTGGGAAGGCGCTTGCGACAAGTGGATTTAAGAAACTATAATCCCTCCCTATACCCATACTGGAGTCGTTGACCTTTTTAGGACCATATGGAATTAGGTTGACTATTCATTGGAAATCCCTTGCTTCAAGAGATCGTCTTATTGCCACTGCAAAATGAGTTTTATTTTCTCAACGCGATTTATTTGCTCTGTAAGGCTTTCAAAGTCTTATTCCTGCTTGGTTGCGCTGATTGGAAATGGCTCTTAGCCTAGATGGGATACAGAAACTTAGTATGTATTAGAGAGTAGAAGATTCCATGAGGTTTACATGTTAGCTAAATTCAAAATTTTTCCCGTTTGTGAGTCGTTGCATCGGCAGGAAATCGTGGCATCATCTACTCATGCACGAAATTGTCTGCTTTTTTTTCTATCAATAAATAATGTCGGCAATAAAATGAATTGCTGAACGATGCCCACAAGATCTAGGTCTGAGATGAAGTCGAGAATTTTTTTTCCTACCGTGGTAGAATTCAAGCTGAATGAGTAAGAAAAATCCGTGCGTGTAATTTTGAGAATTTACGAATGATTTTGGATCTCCAGGATGATAGGAATTGGTAGATGATGAGGAAGCGGTCGGGATGTCGTTGAGCTGTTTTAGAGACAAATATTATGGAAGATGGGAAGCTAATGTAAGAGAAATATATCATTGAGATTAGGTTGTTGAGAGCTGCTAAGCTTATTATCGGTATCTCGTATCAATTTGTGTGATAAATACTCTCTTGTCGAGTAAACATAAGTAAAAATATTTGATATATGAGCAACATATAACTTGGAAATAAAAAATCATATTTATAAAATAATCGTGTTAAAATTGTGAAAATAACGCTTCTCTATCTTTAGAGATTCAAAAGCAAAATCGTCCGAGCATGTTTGTAGTGATATAATTACGTCAGAATCAGAAAAAAAATGGAATCGGGAATGTAATCCTATCATTGGGAATTCTCTCATTGCGTCCCTGGAAAATTCTGAACCGTGGCAATTTCAAAAAATGACTTTGGTCATACAAGGGAGAAGTAAATTTATCATTTTTTAACAGAACTTTTCACTACTGGTTGTATCGCGTTATTAATTTGCCGCCAAGAGAATGAAAATCGGCCTAGCGGGATGTGTTTATGATACCTGCGTCGGAGTGAATGATATCAAGGTTTGGGGGAAGGGATAAATGGAGATAAAATATGAAGAAAATAGGCAAGGATCGTGAACTTTGAAAATAGCTTGAGTCCATTTCAAATGACGATGCGGCTAAAATGTCCGGGAGGTGGTGAAGAAACAGATAGAATGATTTCTTGCGAGATAAGGCAGAGTATCATGCTTAAAACGATTCGTAAATTTATCAAAACTATTGATTTTTCATGAATTATCTATTTACAACAATATTGCCAGTTTTATATGGCCCAGTAACAACAAATATGAAAAATTAATGCATAGAACATAGTAAAGATAATGGGGAAATGTGTACGAAAGTGTTTGGAGAAGTGATGTATATTTTTTTAAATCTATACTCTTTTATGTACAATAGTGTACTGTATTACAGTAAAAACCATCTTTTTGTTTCTCCTTCCCACGGGTGTCTCAGCTGCGAATGTTTTTGGCTCAGGCTACAATATCGATACGAATAAAATGAAGATCGTTAAAAGGAACCATTTTACGTCCATTATGAAACTAAATCTGTGGCATTTCCTTGCAAATGTTCTTAATTCTAGCTTTTCTCATTTGGAAAGAAATCATTTCAAGCGGCTTTTTTTCAGAATATTCAATATATTTTTTTGATTAGAAAAGCTCATGAGGGAATCCTCAACTTCAGTATTAGTCTCAAAGGGTTCTTGCGAAGCGTTAAAAGCAAACCCTTGCTGGTTTTAATCCTTAAGTGTGACTGTCAATCACCATTACTTGTTTGAGGTGGCTTCAGCTCCTACAATCCTTAATGCGCTTTCTCTCGCAGAGTACTTCATGATCGCATGAACATTATCACCGTCGGCTGGGCTAACGGCAAGAATAATCCAAGAGTAGGTGCTTTTTCTTTTAAAAATATCCATCTCGGTTTTCACAGAGAAATTTCCCGCAGCGATTCCACCTGGCTGCCCGGGGAATATCGGGCATATCATGCCAGCGCAAATCCAATATCGTGTAATGCACAGCGGAGGAATTATTCAAAATGCTAAGAGGAGATCGACGGGGTCGGGGGGGGATTAAAGTCTGTGAGGATATCTTTCGGGATCTCCTCTCGCGCCGCACTCCTCCAATTTTTCAAAATAAATTGCTCCGGTAATTCCACGTTCTCGGGGTTGTCAATTTAATTGCTCGGAAGTGTCCTTTTGCGTTTCCGTATCGGAGAGACAAGAGGATAATCTCCCGTCGCAGCTACCCTGCCTGCCGTCTTGCCATCACTCAAGAAGGCCCAGTTCCCCCATCCACGCCACGGTCTCGTCCCGGCCGTCCTTGGCGCCTTTCTCGCCTTCTTTAGGGCCTTAGCCTCATTACACTCCTTCCTCTCCTCATCGCACCCTCTTAGGAAATGACTTCCTCTGGGATTACCCCTTCAATCTATTTCTATTTAAAGATTCCCTCACGCACTTATCTTTCAGTGCTAAAGCCCATCCAGTTTCATCCTAAATTTGCTCACGTACTGAACAGCTGTGCCAATTGTCCTCTTCGGATCTACTTGCGTCTATATTTCGGGAGAAACCCAGTGCATGAACAGCATGACGGCGATAGGTACTCTAGATGTCTTCATTCAATCGCATTAATGCAGTATTTTGGCAATAATTCTTTTCCAGTTTCATCTACAATTTGCTCATGCACTGAACAGCTGTGCCAATGGGGAATTCCACTGAAAATGGATGATTATGCGATAAAAAAATATTCCTCACGCTGAAAAGTACAGTGAAAGCAGTTTAGTTGTAATCCTGGCATAGGCTCTCTAACCTGCTTATTATTCGTAAAATTCCTCTTTGAAAATCGTATAGTGATCTTGCGCTCCAAACAACACATCGCCATATTGGCTGAGCGTGACGTCAGAGTCCAGTAAACAATACTTTTACGTGGTACCAGTAGGCTATTTGTACCAGTTTTAGAAAAAAAAACCATATATTTCAGTCAATTTTTTTCTATTACGTTTAGGCGTGCCAAATCTCCTCTCCAGCTCTGTCTGCTCCTATCTTTTGGGGAAGAAAGCAAGTGTATGAAGAGTATGACAGCAGTGGGTGCCCAAGATGACTTCATTAAGTCGTAGTATTGCAGTCTTTTAGTACTAATTCCTATCCAGTTTCATCTACAATTTGAACATGCACTGAACAGCTGTGCCAATTTTCCTCTCCGGATCTACTTGCGTCTATCTTTTGGGGAAGAAACCCAGTGCGTGAAAAGTATGATGTCTTCATTCATTCGTATAATTGTAGCCTTTTAAGCGCTAATTCCTGACCAGTTACATCTACAATTTCTACTATGCCTGTGTCAATTTCCTCCCCGGCTCTACGTGCTTCCATCTTTTGGGGAAGAAACCAAGTGCATTAAGAGTGTGACAGCGGTGGGTGCTCTAGATTTCTTTATTCATTCATGGTATTGCAGTTTTTATCTCTTAGCTCTGACTCCTAACCAGTTTCATCGAAAATTTGCTCTTTTACTGAACTGCTGTGGCAATTGACCTCTTCGGCTCTAACTACGTGTATCTTTTGGAGGAGAATCCCAGTGCATGGAGAGTATGGCGGTAATGGGTGCTCTAGATGTCTTCTATCATTTAAAGTATTGCCTTATATATAATAAGTTTAAATAATATAATAAGTTTATCTTTTAGAGCTAATTCTGTCCAGCTTCATTCATAATTTGCTCTTGTAAAGACGCATGTGTGCCAATGGTCCTCTCCGGCTCTCCATGCGTCTATATTTTGGGAGAAGCCCAAAAGAACAGAAAAGCCACAGGGGAAGACGAGGTACCAAATGAAGTAATTAAGAAAATTACTATAGAAACAGGATCGTACCTACATAGTAAAAGAGCCAACAAATAAATAAGGACCGGACTCCTCTCGAGGGTATGGAAAATGTCTCTATGTAGGGCTCTCGACAGTATTAACTATTTTTCTATCTACTGGCTATTTTCAAGATCTATTTGAGTTCATTTGGGGACGAATGACGCCGTCTCTGTTGTTGTGAACCTGCAAACACTCTTCTTAAGTTTTAGGCTCCATAGCTGGCGCCGAGTTTTTATTTATTTATTGCGTTTAACGTACATCCAACAAATAAAAAGAATTACAGGATGAAAGGTTTTACCAAAAATAAATACAAAATCCATATAGTAGAGTCAGGCTGGTCATGTTCGTACATTATTTTGATTTAAAAATTCATTATGTGTAAATTTTCCATCATCTCCGACCAAAATTTCTTTCGATTCTAAAAAAAATTCAGGTCGATATATAGTATGTTAAAGTAATTAAAAATTCTATTTAATTCTATTTTTAATGTCTAAGTAGCTTTTAACGTTCATAATATAAAAAATTCCTCTTGTACCTTACTTTTATATTTGAAACATTCATACGTATTCTACTTGTTGTATAAGTTAAATTGTTGCGAGCAGGGATTCTTTCTCCATATATTTCCGCGTTTTTTATAACTACTCCAATGGTACAAATACAACCAAGTAGATGTTCTATCTGGCTATAGTTGAGCATTGAGCTCTTCGATCTCATCATATTCTGACTCCATACCTGATTGAGCGCGGAATCCGACGTTGAGGGGGGCCGGTTCTACTTAGGTATGTTGCGGCTTCCATAACCACTCGGATTAAGCCCTCACAAGCCAGTTCACCCCCTCTCCCCACACTCTGCTAATGACAACTTCCTAACTACCTGGCCGACGCCTCGGGTTCTCCTGAAAGGGTTGCTCAACGGGCGCCACCTACCACATAGCCGAGTCCATCCGTGCGCGCGGAGAGAGAGAGGCTTTCCGATACCCAATCGGATACGTGCATATCACTGCGTCGCGGTACTTTAACCAAAGTTGGTTTATGCTCATCCAGCTGGAGATAGAGGCGCTCCCTTGTCTATCCACCCCTAGTCCAATCTACGATTCCTCGGGTGCTGACTCGCGGTAGACTTACGCGAATATATTCCCGGAGCACGACTGCATTGCGCTTCGCTCTCCTCTTCGTCCCGTCTCTGCTAAGCGGCGTTGTTCGTGGTGGAGAGCGGCCTGTAGGGATTCATTGTGCGTGATTGCTGCCAGCTTATTCACTCACGTCGATTCGTATTCGCTCGGCCATTGCGCCCTGGAAGGGGTTGACGTGGTTTTATCACGGCGAGATTTCAACACCTAATCGGACTTGTAGTGTACATTTTTTATTCAGTCAGACCTTATGTCCATTGCAGGATCTGGCAGTGTTTCAAATAAAAATCTTCTATATTATTTCTACTGTATAGATACCTTTTTCTCAACTTATACGCAATCAAACTCTACAAATGAGGTACCAAAATGCACAGAATTTATCAGAGAACATGCGACGGCATATCTTACTTCCTCTATATTGCTATTGTTTCCTAAAATTGGTTTTTAAATAATTTTAAAAAAACAAAGAAAAAAAACAAAAAAAACAAAAGCCGGTAAATATTCCTGACGTTAACGGCGCACAAACTGA
Source organism: Ischnura elegans (assembly GCF_921293095.1). Taxonomy (NCBI): domain Eukaryota; kingdom Metazoa; phylum Arthropoda; class Insecta; order Odonata; family Coenagrionidae; genus Ischnura; species Ischnura elegans. The sequence goes on from NC_060256.1 coordinate 14,031,461, forward strand.
TACATTTGTTTATTTGTAACAATACCTCGCATTCTTTAAATAACTTTTATCAATATGCGGCTGATTCCACATTCAAGTCTCCTGTTGATACGTAAGTATGAGTCATCATGTGCGTTTAACAGAGGATAGTGTAATTACTTCCAATGTTGTGTTTAAAGAGGTCCTCTGACCTCAATATGTGCATGAACATTCCAATTAAATTTGTACATAATACCCTGCCTTTTTTACTACATTTTAAAATTGGAAACGCGCCTATCCCTCTTTGGACCTGCATTGAAAAGAGCCGGAGAAGCCCGCTGAGAGCGGGCGCAGCACGCTCGTATTTTAAAATATGCATTTGCAGTACCAATGTAATTTGTTTTTGGTATTTCAAATACACGACCTGAAAGTATCATGTATTTTGCATTTCAAATCAGATTTTTGGTTAAATCAATCTATTCGGCTTTAACTTTGTGAAAATCCATGTTGAAATGAAAAATAAACAACCTTGGTAACTTTTCACCGTAAATTTTTATTGGTTCGACGCGTTTCAACTCTGAGGCGTTATTTTCAAGTACTTTAGAATGACGCCTCAGCGTCGAAACGCGTCGTAGAAATTGAAAATTTCCACTTCAAAGTTACCAAGATTGTTAATTTTTCATTTCAGATTTTTGGTAGTTTCCCATTTTTAAAATAAAAAATTCATTTGTAAATTACTTTTAAAGTAGCTCAGATAAAACTTCTTTCGCGTTTGTTTCAGAGATTATTTCATTTTCGTTAGAATCGTTTTCGTCGTCTTTGAAACTATCCATTACGTGCCAAGGCTGGTTATATTTTTTTTTAAGATGTCTTAGTTTCCGTACTAATTTATTTTGAATTTCCATGAAAACGTTTTTAAAATACCATTTTTTAGTTTGTTTCTTCAGATACCCAACTCAAAGTATTCTGTGTTTTGCATTTCAAATGCATCTGGAGCGGTATTTTGTGTTTCCTTGGCCTGTATTTTGCCCAGCACTGGTTAATTGGAGCCATTTATTTCAGACACTTGGAAAACTAGTTTACACTGTTAACATGTTCCCCTATGTGAATATTTGGTATGTCTTGTGCAAAAATGAATTTGTTTTAAGTTTCCTTTTTCACACAAACATCACATTACACTGTCAACGGTGCACATGCACCATTTTTTTAATATGCTTTTGTGAACTGGCTGGTTGGGGTGAGTTTTAGACTCAACGGTACAGTGTATGATAGGCGCCTTCCGCGCGGCCATTAATGTGAGATTTTTAAATTGTAGTGGAAGTTATATTTTTCACTTTGCCTTATTAAATGGAGATTTTTTGTCGAATAATTAGTTATTTTGAGCCAGCGTTTCGTTAAGTTTATTGACCAAGTCCAGGCTTATTAATGCAAACGTGAGTAACGATTTCTGGGAACACCACTGTACCTATAGGGAAGAATGTACCTCGGGCTTAGCTCTAGATGATGCGTTTTAAGAGCGTCAAAATTTCGAAAAAAAGATGTTTTTCGCCTCCTGCACACTATATATACTGACAGAGTAGGATGAACACGTTCTGATGATAAAAAAATAAGCCTTTTTTTCCGGAACATTGACGCTTTTGAAAAGCATCACCATGTGAGAAACCCGAGAAATATTTTACATTCAATTCATTTTGAAAATCTAAAACTTAATTATCACTATTAGTAGTGAAGGCTATTCGAGTTCTCCACCGGGTAATCTCCTCCATGGCTGCCAAAAGGCTCTCCTTCATTGGCAGCCATAAAGAAGATTACCCGATGGAGAACTCGAATAGCCTTCACTACCAGCATACGCCGGGAAAGCATCCGATCTTTTTTAATAATCACTATTTTTTGCTTTATTTTTCGAAAAAGGGAAATTCATGGATGGACTTTGTCACCGTCAGGCGTATATCTAAAACGCATCGAACCAAACATTTTTAAATAGCAAAATAATACATGCCATTGCCTGAGAAGATAAAAGAATTCAAGTATAATATCTCACTTTTTCTTGTTCTCAACTTGTTCCGCCGCGCTGCATCTGATATTACTAGGATGCATATAATTAAAATTATCCGCTGCCTATTTTATAAGTTTTAAGCGCAAAAAAATCTAAATTGTGTACCCTTTCGCGGAAGTTCTCGTCGTCATTAGTTACTCCTGACATTCAACAAGACGTCTATGCAGCAATCTTTCTCTTTGGTTTCTAGAATTGTTAATCAAATTAAGAAATTATATTTTCATATCAACTACCTAGGTTGAGTTGATTAGGTCTAAAATTTCGTATAAACCTCTTTCGTCTGGAGTAGCATTCAACAAAGTTTTAGCTCCTTGGAGTAAAAGCTGATTTAGGTACTGGGTCGAAGCAGACGAATCCCTCATCTTTTCGAAATGTATGGTCCTCAATTTGCCGACGGATCTAAGTTCATATGGCTGCGAGAATAGGCAGTTTTAAATGTTCGTCGAGAAAAAAGTTTATGTACTTCTCGGAGATACTTTGATGTCATGATATACACTTTTATCGCTCAAGAAAGACATAATTTATGAGTTATATCCAAGATACTTAAAATTTTGCTCTAGTTATCCTGTAGTATTTGTTATGGCCTACTTGACTGTAAGCATGTGTTTAAATGCCTTGCTATCGCTGTCTTGGGCCATCGAATATACGTGGGTAATGCAGTAGTATAAATCTAAGGGAATATATTGATAATTTGATTGAACCATCGGTAAATATAGAAATTTGAATAATGTATCACGAAAATTAGTTTTTAGCGCTTATTTTTTTATTAAGTTCGATCAGTTTACGCAGGAATTTCAATCAATGAAATTAAATCGAGCTGTGAAAATCGTAAGGCCCTTTATTTGTTAATTATCAATTTTTGGACTCCCTTTCACTCCAGCGGATTGTCTTATTGGGCCAGATGTTATTCCATTGTTTGTTTCCTTCGCCGGATTTTTAAAAATTGAGTGGGTAAAAAAATGAAAATTTCCGAGATTAAGTGAATATGGGAGTTTTCACTTTTTATTATCGACGATAAGAATATACGGCAAATTTATAATACCCCCAAGTGAGTGGCTACCTTTGGCTAAAAATGTCAGAATATTAAAATTACGATAGAAAAATTATCTTATTTCGTTTTCAAAATTTTATTTCTACCTCCCATGTATTGATATTTTCCATAAAATTATAACTATGGTAAAATATCAGCAGATCAATCGGTGTATTTGCTTCGCTTCTATTAATTGATACAAGAGAAGTATGCTGTTGAACACATTAAAAAATCTTTCAAAAATACCGTATTGGTCTAGTTATATTGACTTATCGAATAATTGGCGTAACTTTTCCAGTAGAATCCAAAGCTAAAATGAAAAATCGGTTGATATTAGACCATTGTGGTCATAAACGTGTACGATCGTATCGAAGCTGAGTGAAGTGATGCTTTCATAATTAAAAATCAGCGTGGTTCAATAGTATGTTATAAGGAAAATGACCATTTTTGGAATTTTACGGTCGCAAGCAAATTCTTTCCAAAACTTTAATAGTTACCGGTAACTAGATACCTCTAACTCCGTTAATGACCAACGGTAATAGAGTGGTCCAATGACGGTTCCATTGTAGGTTACAAATAAAATTATTTTCTCTTTAAGTCAACTTTCTGTGGAGAGATGTCGTGGAAAAACATAACTAATGACCAACGAAGATATCGTATTGCCCATAGTTTTAGATAAAACTGTTAGCAATACGATACCTTCGTTGATCATTTTTTCTCTTGTTAAAATATATAAATGTTACGGTCACAAATAAAGACTTCACGAAAATAAACCGTCACCAATAATTCAATATCTCTAACTCAATTACTGGTCGTCACTGTTGGTATGGTTCAGTCTCAGGTTACAAATAAAAATACTTTCTTCGAAAAGGTAACGGTCATATAAAGGCTTCTAAAAATTAATCTCTACCAGCATTGCTACTATTCCCACTCAATAACTGGACAACACTGATAGAATTTAAGAATTTAATATTTTTCATGTCATACCCAATCACAGAGGCTACAGTTTTACATTAGACTGAGAAAGATTCTCGGTGAGGAATTCATCATGAAAATGCTCTTCGAAGGATCCGTGCCATCATTTCATCGTGTGAATTGATTTCAGTCGGAATGTAAGTCAGTGGTTGGAGGGAGTGTAAGCTAGCGGAAGTCTTGGTCGGGGAAGATATTTGAATGGTTTTTGACCGTTCGGCTATTTTCTCCACCTCCTTTCGAGCGTCGTAAGTAAACCAGGGCACTGTTGTGTGCAAGACTGGATGCAGGAGAAAAATGTGGTCGCAAAACAAAAGAATCTCAAGGTTTTCCATTCCGTCTTCTCCAATCCAGCGTAAGAACAAATGAATGAAGGATACATCTTCCCTTCAGTTAACGGCGCGTCTGGAGTGAGCCGGGAGGAATTGAGACCCAGTAAAGGAGATTTTTAAATTCGCGAAGAGAATAAAATTCCACAGAAGGCCATTCGCATCGTTTTGAAAAATGGCAAAAGATGTAGGTGGAACAATACCGACTAAAGAACTAGGTTGGTTGATGCTATAGAAATAGGAAGGCTTGTTTCTAGCCAAAATTTAGCGCATGAATTCCCTTGACGGATGATTCAGGGGATATGTTTTACCGGAGCAATGATTTGTTGGAGTCACCATCCTAGTATTGATTTTCTGCACCTATTCGTATCTCCATTCTCCAGGCAGGATACTTGATCCTTTGATACAATTGTTGTTTATCGTCACAGCCTTCGTAATCTGCCTCAAGTACTTGTATCTTGGCTTTCCTGGAGGGTTTTTTCACTTAAAATTTATACCCCATCATATTTCGTATCCCAAATCGCTGAGTTTTTTTTCGTTTGCTGATTCACAGTGTCATTTATTGCCTTATTCTTTTGATTACTTCTTTGTTAGTAACTTGGCCCGTTCTGTTAACCTATTCTTTCCCAGCTCCTGGTCACGAAGGATTTAAGTAAATTTTTAGTCATTTATCCTAGGACTGTAGGATGATATAATAGCCCACTATTGACTTTAATTCAATGTTATTAGCTGTTATTCACTCATCAGGCGCTCTAGAATCTTTTTTGAATAGAAATGCTAACTGTACCAGCGAACGCGATAAGTTGTTTGAATAGAAATAATATATCTTAATTAAGACTTAAGGGGTGGGGCTGCATCGAGGTTTAATTGGAGGAGTATTCCATCGTGCAGCCTGATTCACTGCCAACTATTGAATTTGGCAATCAATTGATCGCTTGTTATTTTTTTATTATCTGCAAATATTTAAACCAATCAAACAGCAGCTTGTTATTCGTTGAAATACAGAATAAGAAGAAAAAACATAATATTGATACATTGAATAGCATGAATCCTCTGTTTACGAGTCATAAATCACCTTCTAGTAATCGGGGAGAATAGTAAAAGTATGATAGAATTTCTGTATTCACCATTATTAAAGTCATAAATGCCATTTAAATCTCAAGCTGCGTGTCCAGTAAATTCAAATTTCAGTTCTGGATATTTCTGTTCTAAAATAAAAGGGATCGTACTTGAGTTATAAATATGAATTTAAATGAATCCCATTGAGAATGAAAGAAAAACTAGAGAATTGTTTTATTTAATCAACTTTGATTTATTATCCATGCTATCGTGGAAATTTCAAGCATTCATCTCACATATAAGTAATTTTAAAAATAAATTAAAGAAACTCATGTTTATAATCAAACGTTCTAAATGAAGTAAAGGCTTATAACTCTGTAGTAGAAGAAATCCATTGACGGTAAAAAATGATGGGTGTCTAAAACACACTAATCTTTGGTCCTTCGATTTTATGTATACCGGAGAATAAAATAGCAATAGTATTTGATTATCAGGTGCATCCACTCCACCCGTCATCTATCTCCGTCGTCATGGATTTCATTATATCTTCGTTAATGACTACGAAGGATAATATAGCACTTGCTTTTTGGTTTTATAAGTTTTATGAAGTATTGATGGAGTTTTACCTTATATTTACGTTTTTGAAACTCCGCTTAATGATGTGCCTCGTGAAGGAACGCAATTATTTTGTAAATATTATTCGGGTCATCTCCCAGAATGTGTTTAAGTTCATTGGGCATTGGTAAGCGTTCGTAGAACGCCTGGTATGCCAAACGTTTAGTTAGCATGTGTTTATTGCTAGAAGGAAACTGCACTCGGTACATAAATTCGGCACCTTCTCGATTTTAAAGAGATAGGGGTGACTTAATGCACTATGTATAGTGTATTGGAGATTGGACATAGTATAGAGAATAAAATATGCAATTAATACGTATAAAAGTACAACTGGATTGCATGACGATGCTTAATTATCATCTGTTGTATTTCGGAACCCCTCATTACATCTTGCTCTCGATGGGCAGCGTATGTTGACCTCAGCAGACTGATTCGCTATTCCGCCCCCAACCTAACCCCCCCTATTCCCAGCCAAAAGAAAACAAAACCAGAACGATAATCACTAATCCGCGGCGCAAACAACAGCATCAACCGCTACCACTGCGGCCATCATTCTGATTTCGATGTCCTTTTTTTTCTTTCCATTCCTGTAGCTCCCTTCTCAGTGAAACATACCACCCGCGCGACGCGGGCGACACTGCATTTTCGTTATTCAGTTCGAATCTTCTTCTTTTTTTTCCCTCCGTCGTTGTTCGGGTTATCTTGTCGTTTTGTTGCTTCGTGAACATGTATATTCCCTCTGTTGCAGTGAGCCGTTGGTCGCAACCCGGAGTATCGTGGCTCGCTCTATGGGCTGTGCAAGGATCACCTCGGATCGCCAGGCGGGGTGGAAAAAACTTGAAATAATTACGATAAAAAAAAGACTGTCGCGTAGCGCAGCTCTTTTTATTTCCGCGCGCGTTTTGTTGCCATTTCTCATCCAAACTCGCCCGAGGATCCACGTCGGGAACCTTGGAGAGCGAATGTTATTTTTCCGGCAAAGTTTGCACGAAAATAGAATGGTTTCATTTCACCTCGCTTAATTTTTTCACGCACGGGTAGATTTTTCGTTTGCAGTTCTATTTTATCGCATATTTTTATTTGTTCAAGCTTCTTCGTTCCGTAAATTTTTCGATTGTTGAAGTGCGGTTATTATGTTTTGCGTGCCAGCGCGGGCATTATGTTTTGCGAGGATGTAGTCGGCTCTATTTATAGTATTCTTTCATTTAAATTAATTAAGGGAATCCCTTTGTGACCCTTGTGACCCTAAATGAATGTAGTGGTGGAATCAGCGTTTTTTCATTGACTGTATAGAGAATATTATTGCTTGCTGCGAGGCGGGATACTTGTATAGCGATTAGCGATTTGGCCCAGGTATTAAATCCATGCTCGAAAAATTTTTGTCGGCGCTTTTGTACTTCATTTTAACTTAATTGGCGTGTTGGCTAGACTTGATGTAAAACTAATCCATGGAAATGGTGATCGTATTTCCATTAATATCGTTTTCATCCATATTAAGCTCGTTTTAACCCGCTGACCCCTGCGTTTAGTTGTCCAAGTGGTAGTTATGAATTTGTTTATTCATTCATGGATATTTGGCGTGACCACTCGACAAGCTGCCATGCACCTACCCTAGAGGCTACCTTGCATGCTATGTAGGGTTCGCTCGAAAAATATAAATATTATATTACAACGAGAAAACCAATGATGAGTTTCATGTAAAAACTTCCCTATTGCTCGCGACCTTTTTGTGATAAATTTCGCTTTTCAAATTAGTTTATTCACCATCAATCCGCATTTTTATCGTCTCTCTCGCTATTGTACCTACATTAGTATAGAAGGAAAATTGTTAAAGATAATGAAAATAGTTATGCAGAAAATTCATTACCTTCATCATTGCAAGTTTTATTCATCGTAGCAACTTTAAATGCTTTACATGTGCAATTGGCTCTACTTTTATAACTTTTTACATAATAGTCCTACTCCGTTAAGTGCAAGTTATCATTGAGAAATATCGGTGGCCCATTTCTTTTAACTTTTTTCTTATTGCCTATTGGGACAGACTGGATTATTTTGAGTTGACCATATATAAGTTAAATAAGTTTTTGGCTTTTTTTTGCCAGTTATTTTATAATATAAATTTTAAGTGAAAAAACCCTCCAGGAAAGCCAAGATGCAAGTACTTGAGGCGTATAACGAAGGCTGTGACAAGGTTTACACTACAATTCCTCAATCGCAAAACGATCATGTATACGTGAAACGCCAAAAATACTATCCAGATTTGAGGTGTGTTACGGCTCTGACTTAGGGCTTTACCATACTAATAGCCCGATCGGGCACCGAGCGGTGCGATTATGTTGTTCCAAACGCCTTATTAATTGCAATCAATCGTCACTGTCTTTATAGTTCTGTGTCGCTCTCTTTCAAATTCTTCTGCTCTTTTGCCCTTTAATTTCGAAAAGCCTTCGTAAATACCTCTCAGGTAGGTATTGATTTCATAGCTAGTCCTGTAAATTATAGGTATTTATCATATTATTTACGTTTATATGAGTATTATTCCATCATCAGAGTTTCGATTGTGAATACTTTTTCCCAAGCAGTTCTACGCTTTAACTTGTTTTATTTAATTGTAATAACATGGTATTAAATAAATAAGAACTTCAATTATATTCGAGGTAGGAATCTTCCATCGGTGTACTGGGTACGGCTAATACATCCTCATCATCATTGGTCAACAGTTCTAAGGTTGGTTTGACGCAGCTCTCCACCCAATTCTCCTATCAGCTCCGTCTTTTTAAACCTACGCGTTCTTTTGTTTTTACATCCATCATTTACTCTTACGCGTATTGTATTTAAGGTCTTTCTTTTCTAGTCTTGCCATCCCATTTTCATTCCATTATGTACCTTATTCCATTTAATCTAATATGTCAGTGTAACCTAAGTGTTTGTTAAGGCGGACTCATGGATAATAAACCAAATATTAGGAAGAAAAAAGGCTAAATCTACATACTGCCCTACAAGCCGCCTCAATAGGTGAGTGGCAGGGAGTGTTAAGACACAAACCGTTTACAAATAAAAAGGAAATGATCGAATGAAGTTCCGCCCAGTATTTATTAAAGTCCTTCACTGTTCAGGGGGGAAAACTTAGCAAAATATCTCTCTTAATTTATCGTTTCCGTCGGAGCTGGAAGTATATTGGGGTTCTAATATGATGTTCTCCATGACGATCTGAGAGATATGTTTCCCATTTGCTCAAGCAATCTTAGTCCAGCGCGCAGCGTCCGATTCTCTAGCGGCTTCCAGCCTAATTCCTTAAATATCTGTGAAACGCTTTCTTCACGCTCGTAGTTTTTTGACGAATCGCTCAGCATTCCTTTGTTTTATGTTAAGCTCACGGATTAAGTCTTTCTACGCCAGATCCCATGTGCTCGCTGCATATTTGAGGTGTGACTGAACGAGTGCAAAATAGCGCCTCTTTCAATTTTTCATCCAAAAATCATCCCTAAACACTCTTCATGAATAAACTACGACGACGCTACAAAAAGGGCACGGGAAATGAAGGAGTATTTACATGTAAGTCATCATTGGTTTTTCGTGTTTCATTTGGGGAAAAATGTAAATATATTTGAGGCGTAACCTGTGGAGACCATTGCGGCGATAGATGGATGGATCAGGAGTTTTGGGGGTTCTATCGGCATGGGGGCACAAGGGATAGATGGATACAAGGGAGTGTGATTGGAAAGCGTTGTGAATGGCAAAAACAGAAGAAAAAAGAAAAGCACTGTGGAGGGAGGTTAGAAAAAAAGTCGTGGAAAACGAGAAAATAAATTTTTATTTCGCGTGACAGCCACCAATTAGTGCGCCTCACCGGCGCTGTCGACCGGGGGTGTCGCATCGTTTTTATGCATTTTTTTTGGTCTCATCCCTTTGGTTTTTTTTCAAATTTATCCTCGTGATTTCCATCGAGCGTGAAATTCGTTCAATGCAACGCTGGTCGGGACGTAAAGAGTAGACCGTGCATTTGCATGGTTCCTCGCGATGGCGGTTGCGTGAAGTTTAATCCGATGCAGCCGCCATGCACCTGTGACTGCTCGCGGGGAGGAATGATGTCCCCGGAGACAATCCGTTCGATAGGGACTCACTCACGGCTACATCGGAGACGAGTGTTTTCACTTTGTTTCTTTTTCAAAATGTATGTATACTTCTGTATCGTGTTCCGGTTATGAAACGCCTCGCCGACGTCTACCCTTGAAGGTCGATGCATTAAAAAAATGGTTGTGCCATTGGTTGGAGTTTCGTGACATGAGGTAGGGTAACACTAAAAGAGTTGGGCAAAGTACCACAAAATGTAACGAGGCTCAGCTACTGCTATTTAAAATATTCTTAATTAGTTACGAATATTTACGCTCCCCAATTGAAACGCCTCGACGACGTCTACCCTTGAAGTTCGATGCATTAAAAAAATGGCTGTGCCATTGGTTGGAGTTTCGTGACATGACGTAGGCTAACGCTAAAAGAGTTGGGTAAAGTGCCACAAATTGTGACAAGGCTCGGCTACTGCTATTTAAAATATTCTCAATTAGTTACGAATATTTACGCTCCTCAATTGGACGCGTTTTGTGAAACTATTGAAAACTCCTTTGTTATTATCAATATTATTATCTTTTTCATTTGATTTTCTTCACTCTTAACTGTGTTTCTTTATGCAAGGATTACAGGTTCTCACCAAAGTAATTGCTTTACAATCACCGGATATCTCCCAAAGAACTAATGAAATGAATTCTATTCGGGTTTCCAACCGGGTCAGGTCGTTTGCTGCCGGAATGATATCCCCAGAAAGGATCCTTTCGATAAGGACTCACTTATGGCTATATCGGAGACGAGTGTTTTATCTTTGTTTCTTTTTCAAAATTTATGTATATTGCTGTTCCGCGTTCCGGTTATGAAATGCCTCGCCGACGTTTACCTTTGAAGGTCAATGCATTGAAAAAAATGAGTTTCGTAACATGACGTGGGTTCAGGTTATCTATCAGGTGGGTGAAGTACGAAAAATCGCAGCTTTCAGCTACCGTTGTTTAAAAAAATTGTAATTAGTTACATGTTCCGGATTTAATTCTTTCCCGGCGTACTCCTCCATCGCGATTCCTGAGGACGATGCATCGTCCTCAGGGCGTTGATGACGGATTGTCAAGTAAAAAAACGTTTATTTTCATTGCTGCATGTTTACTGATCATTTCCATGGTAATGTAGTTTTATTCGAATACACAGCCAGTACTTCGATGTAGGAACACTTTCCCCTCCGTGTTTCAATTTAATTCAAAAAAGGTAATTTTCATGCTGCAGTTTTACATGCATATTTACTTAGTGAGGTAGTTTTTATGATTATGTACAGTAAGGTCGTCGTTGTAGGAGAAAATTTCCTCTTTAGGGCATGCCACAACTTTTTATTAGTTACACAATGTTTGCGGGCTTGTAGCAGAAATGGTAAAAATAAAAAAAACCTGGAACTCTTTTCCTTCTGAATGGCTATTGGACCGGTATTCGACCGAGACGTGAGGGAAACCGGCAAAACCCCACGTAGACCGGCGCGTAGCAATGAAGTTGTCGTTGATGTTGAAGATGAAGTGCTCGCGGTGGTGGCATACGCTGTTATTTCGGTGTCCTTGCTTAGCTGGTATATCCGGTCTTGTGATGCAGTTCTTTTGAAGTTCTGCACTGCCAGAAATACAAAAAAATATGCATTTTATTACAAATTTTTTAGATAAGCACATATCTCATTGCCATAATTAAAAACCTACAAGGCTTTGGTCCCTGAAAGCATTAACGGTACGTATGATATGTATTGATGGAGCAAAATTTGTAATTCGTCGTTTAAAAAAAATTGGATTGCCACCTACGTAATAGTTTATCTATATGCTTGCGCGCCTGTCGTCAAGAAATAATTAAGAGAATTTTTAGCAAAATATACGTAATATTTACCGTCGAAGGATGAGTTGATCAATTAAAGAAGAAAGCTGTAAGAAAAAAGGTAAAGTTTCTCTATACCTGATAGGATAAAATTAAATAAAATAATATAGGTCTTGAAAATATTTTACGTCATTTAAAATGCCCTCGGAAATGCCCATGGATTTTTAAAAACTATATCATTGTACAAAAATGACTAAGTAGCAATGAAAGTAAGACGATACGGAATGGACTTTCAAATTGAAGCTCCAAATAAATGTCACTACTTCTACTCGATTAGTTTTGGTGACCGTGAAGTGAAGAAACAAAGAAACTCATTCGGGGCCATTTCCGAATTTCTTTCTTTCCTCCTCTCCTTCAACGATTGTTTTCATCAGGCCATCATGCCTTGATAGAATAAATCTTTAAAAAATATAAATTTAGGTTATCAACATCTATCATAGCTTTTTTATCATGAAATATGCATCATCATAGGTTTATCATAGGTTCTCTCTGCCTGTGAGTGACAGGAGTGAAGGGTTTTCTGAACCTATTCAATGCGCGGTAGTTGACAAAAAATTTAGTTGCATACTGTGTAAACCCCGCGGCTGAGCTTTAAGCCACCGAGTGCGTCCACCGGGTTGCGGATGGTGGGCCAACCTCTAGATGTTGTGGTTAGTTGCGATATAAGCGAGTTTACCTGTCGAATAAGCTGTCGTGGACAAAAAGCGGCGGCATTCCGTGGTGGTATGGGTCTACCCCTCGGTAAAGCCTGAATCACACGATCATTTTTTTTTCGTCGCGAAAGTAATCACTATCGCGATCATTTTTCCCGTCGCCAAAAGCGATCGCTCTAGTGATCATTTTTCTGAATCACACGGTCACTCCCGCCGTCGCTTTTTGCATCATTTCCGATATCACAGCTCGTTGTCATAGGACCCGCATCACGAAAATATATAGCGTGTTTGTTTATCTATGTCGTTCCCACAATTGTCAAACGTTGCGCTGCAATCGCTCCATACGGGCATGCGTTCAGATTGGCTGATATGCGGTTTTAGTGACGGTTTTAGCGACGGAAAAAGCG